>NW_021144848.1:2731552-2819052 GCF_900634775.1 Gouania willdenowi
TGCTTTAAATATAAAAAATGAGTCTGAAACACACAGTTTCCTGATTGGTCGATGTTATTGTAATGCTGTCATAAGTGTTGATCATGTGACCCTCAGATCAGATGTAGTGATCACATGTTTGTGATTTTTATTGGTGGAGCAGAACTTTGAAGCTGGGGTTCAGATCAACGTTCTGGTGAACGGACTTCCCTGGGACGAGGCTCCAGATGATGAAGGTGACCTTCGTCTTCCTCAGTCCACTCCGTTATCTCCTCAGTGTTATGTATATTTATATATGTGTGTGTGTGTGATGTGACTCCAGTGGAGGAGGAGGTCATAGACCTGGAGAGTGTGCTGGATGAGACCATCGTGGAGACCACCAGGAGGCGCTCTAAGTTCCCCAAACACATCCTGCCTCACGTCGTCCACGCGCTGAAGGCTCAGAGAAAAATCCTGGTTTGTTTTTATTTCCTCATGTCAGAGGTTTGGAAGTGATGGAGAAACCGTACGGTTGTTCTTCAACCCTCAGATCATTCCCATCGTTCCTCTAAACATGTTTGTGTGTTTGCATTAGATTACACTTAGCTTTGAACACACACACACACACACACACACACACACACATTGATAGTACGGTTGTGAAGGATGAACTAATATCTGGTTCAACAGGTGAGAGATGCGACTGCATCGTTAGCAGCTCCTCAATCGATAGGAATTATCCATGAATTCCAAGATTAATCGATTGTAGAATCATGGATCGGGTATCGTGGGCGTGTACTGTAGCTCCTCCCACTCAAAGTTCCTGAAGCTAAAATACAACACTTAGGGGCGCTGCCATCCTGCAAATTTTATTTTATTTATTTTATTTTATTTATTCAGTTTATTTCCGACATGGTTACATTCACTTTTTTTTTTTTTTTTTTTTTTTTTTTTTTTCTTTTTTTTTACATGCCGAAAAAGGAGACGAGAGAAGCAGTTTGCTTATCCGGGTCCCGTCCCCTGTTTTACCATCGCAAATTTACATGGGTTTACATGTCTCTCTGGTCAAACATTCTTGATTTCTTCTGAACGTCCATCTGTAGTCAGTGTTGTCCTCTCTATCTTTGTTTGTGTTGGCCTTGTTCCCTGCCAGACGTTGTTAGCATTCCTCCTGTTCAAGAATAGTTCCTCTTTCGAAGGTGTTTGGAAGGTTTTTCCCTTTTCATCCACAATGTCACCTTGTTTTGTCTCTACATCAAGGGTAATCCAGCTGTTGTTAGTTCCATTGGCAGTGTTGTATCCTCCACTGTCTGATGATGGGATCAGATCCAACTTGTATAAACACATCACTACATCCCAGTTCACAAGCAAAGTAGTATTTTAATGTAATATATCTTAGTTCATAAGCGTGTTTCTAACTGCTGTTATTAGTTTTATTGGCAGTGTTGTATTTTCCACTGTTAGATTTAACTTGTATAAACACATTATTATATCCCAGCTCATAAGCAAGGCAGTAATTTCATTGTATAAAAAAAAACGTGTTTCTAACTGCATATGACAATAAACACTTTGAATTTAAATTTAATGTAATCCTTAATCACCCCACCACCTTTGATGTCATTTGGAGCCAGAGTCTGCCCAATAGGGTCTGGTGGGAGGAGCCCTGGTAACAGGCCCCGCCCATTTAGTGTACTGCCCTGATGAGTGTCTTTCCCACTAGAGCTGAACGATTTTGGAAATAATGTTATTGAGATTTTTTTTCCTCAATATTGTGATTTAAAATGTGATTATTTTTTCAATGTTCATGTATTTCTCAACGAACACAAGCAATAAATCAATATGTTTCAACTTTAAATAAATATAAAATGTACATTTTAAAGCACAGATTACAACAATAAAGCAAATAAATGATGTCTTTACCTCTTCAACATTAGGGATGGATATACTACTGTACTACTACTATTATTGATCCCATACTTTATCAATACCTTACTTTTTTAAATCAATGGAAAAATACAAAATAAATAGTTAAATAAAACACTATAAATGTATAAATAAAACAATACAAAATACCGTATAAATAACTTTTTTATATTAACAAAACACTAAACCAACTCTCTAAACAATACAAATATTCAAATCAAGAATATTAAACAACTTAATGTAAAAATTGTGCTAAAGGAGAATATTTGAGCTGTTTCTCTGATGCTGCAGTGGCTCGTGATAACAAGGCTAACTATGTTGATTTATCGCTAGGCTAGGCTAAAGGCTAAGCTGTGGGGAACCACGCACACACACACACACACACACACAACTCGTCTGTTCTGCAGCGTCACACACACTTTACTGACTCATAATCACAATAGCTGCTTAAATATCCATGTGTTTTACTGTAGTGTGTAGTTTTTTGGTTGAAAACAATAATAAGTGTGTAGATAGCGTCTATAGACACGCCTACTTATGAAACGAGGTGAGCACTGTTTACAGTAGCCCCTCCCATCAGTCAGCCCCGCCTGTGGGTTCTTAAGGAGGACTGACAGTAGTATCAATGCTAGTCTGAGGATTAACGTCACCTAAAAAATACTGTTAACATTACCGATAAAAATGTAGTTTGTTTATCCAAAAAATAAAAATCGCAGTCTTTGCGATTAGAAAATTGCGTTTTATGATGTCGTGAGAATATCACAAATGTGATTAATGGTTCAGCCTTATTTTTGGTAATTCTACCAACGTCTCGTTCAGATGATCAGATCATAGAGGTTAGCATTAGCGGCTAAAAAAAAAGACCATAAAACTGAACAGAAAAGTTTAATGCTGACTCAGCTTTCCTTCACTATGTAACTGCTTATGCTATACACAAAGAGAGCTACGTAAGATCTGCGGCTAGCGCTGCTCAATTAATCAAAATTCAATTACGATTTCAATTATTACACCCAACGATTCCAAAGAGAACAATCGAGAAAAAACCGATTATTTAAAAAATATGTTTTATTTGCTAAATAAAACAAACGCATTATTTCAAACATCTACAAATAATAAACCTTGGCACACGTGTTATTAATACTAAGTTTGAGTTGTTTAATCCACGCACGTGCAAGCTCCTCCCCTCCGCCCCGCCCCTCTCAAAGCTAAAGCTAGCCTTCAGGCTAGCATGAGGAAAGTTGTTGCTAATGGTCTGATAATAAACAAGTGGAAGGTCAAGTTCTCTTCGATGGAACACTTTGTGTTTGATGATGAACAACTAGAGCAAAGACACATCAGGATGAGTCAGCAGATTTTTTTGGTGTCTAAAAATAAATTCATTGACGTGTGATTTTGTTATGTTTTTGTTTTGCCTCTGATTTAAAGCCACGATGCTTAGATATATGTAGTATTTTACATCTATGAAAATATATTGAACTGTCACTTTAGAAAAAGCTTCTTTATTTTATAAAATATCTATAACATATATTTACCTTAGAAAGAAATCGTATAATTCCTATACTGTATCAAATTGATTTGGTCTGTAATAAAAGGATATGGTTTTTAATCAAATAGTAACCTGTGTATTGAGATGCGTATTGAATCGTTCAGCCCTAATCAATAGTCAAAGCACTGCTTTGTATTTTTAGTTGTTCTGTGTTTTTGGAGTCATTTTGTATAATTTCCTTTCATTTTTGTCTACAGTACTTTTTGTATTTTTTTGTTTGTTTAATGTGTTTTTTTAAAAACATTTATGTTAATATAGTTTGTTTTTATTTGACTTGTTCTGCGTCGTTAGTTGTATTTTGTATGTTTTCAGCAGGTCGTTAAACGGATTATTAGTTACACATGTTCCTCCCTCTGAGAACATAAAAAACACCTTTAGGTGTAACGGATCATCTGGTGATAGTTGTATCTGGTGATCCATCAGTACTCAGTGTGTACATCATAAACACACACCAGTCACAACATAACATGTTCAACTGTAACGTGTGTGTGTGTGTGTGTGTGTGTGTGTGTGTGTGTGTGTGTGTGTGTGTGTGTGTGTGTGTGTGTGTGTGTGTGTGTGTGTGTGTGTGTGTGTGTGTGTGTGTGTGTGTGTGTGTGTGTGTGTGTGTGTGTGTGTGAGAGAGATCACACCGTTCATTCAGAACACACATACACACACACAGACAATGCTGACTGTGTGTTTTTGTGTTTTCAGGGTTTGTATGAAAAGGTCGTCAAACCTGAAGCAGTGACTAAAGACGCTGATCAAGGTACATCACCATGGTTACCATGGTGGTTACCATGGTGATGGTAACCATCTATTTTTTACATTTAACCTCAAAGGCTTTTTCAGGGAAGTTTATCATTAAACATGATTAATAGTTAATACAGTCAACTATTTTACATTCTCTGTACTGGTTTAATAATTAACTGGTTTAATAATTAACTGGTTTAATAATTAACTGGTTTAATAATTAACTGGTTTATTAATTAACTGGTTTATTAATTAACTGGTTTATTAATTAACTGGTTTATTAATTAACTGGTTTATTTACTGGGAACAGATGCTATGATGGATGAACTGTCAGCAGCAGCTCCTGGAGTAGTGAGAGAGACAATCAGAGTGATCAAGGTAACACACACACACACACATCTGTGGTGTGTGTGTGTGTAACTGGTTCTTCTTCTGTGGTTCCAGTCCATCTTTGCGGTCCAGAAACAGGCTGAAGGCCTCCGTCAGGTTCTCAACATGAGGCCCAGTTCGGCCTCTCTGGAGGTCCACAGGGAGGTGTTTGGCCCCAGCGACCAATCAGAAGCCCCGCCCAGCGACCAATCAGAAGCCCCGAGCGCTGCGGGGTTGAAGAGAGCGATGGAGGCGTCGTCTGACGGGTACGTGCCACGGGCCAAGAAAACAGAGTGCATGATGGGAAAACAGCCACTGGACTGACGTTGGTTTTTAATGAAACATTGAAGCATTTTGATGTTTATGTTTGTTTGATGTTTAACGACCAAAACAAAGAAGAAGTGACTGTTAACGTGTTTAATCACTTTGTTATTTTACTAATTATAATTTAGTTTCTGTTGCTTTTTTAATGTGTAATGTAATAAAAAGATCAGATGAATGTTTGTGACTATGTTTACTAACATGTTTTAATGAACTTTAATGAGTAAACTTTCAGGTTGTGTAGTGACACTGAAACCAGCAGGGGGCGACAAACGACCTGCTTTCATATCCTCTGGATCAGACATGGAACCTTTGACCACAAAACACACACACAAGTACACACACACAAGTACACAAAAAGACACACACACACAAGTACACAAAAACACACACACACAAGTGCACAAACACACACACACACAAGTACACAAAAACACACACACAAGTGCACAAAAACACACACACACAAGTGCACAAAAACACACACACACACAAGTGCACAAAAACACACACACACACAAGTGCACAAAAACACACACACACACAAGTGCACAAAAACACACACACACACAAGTGCACAAAAACACACACAAGTACACAAAAACACACACACAAGTACACAAAAAGACAAACACACTAAAGGACAACAATAGTAAAAAAAAATAAAAACCAAAGCATGTAAAAGTAAAAGTTCACTGTGACAGAAAACACTCACAACATGACTCTAAAAACACAAAGTGAAAACAAAAGTAAACTAAATAACTGAACAATACACAAAAAATAACGAAAGGACAATGAAAGGACACAAAATGAAAGCAAATACACTGAATGAGTCCAAAAACACACAAGGTGACAGAAAAATAGTCTAAAAGAACAAAAATACACAAAATAAGTCTAAAAACACACAAAATGACAACAAACATACACCAAAGAACAGAAAAATACATAAAAAATAATAAAAGTAAACAAAATGAGTCCTAAAACAGACTAAACAGAACAGCAAAAATATACAAAATGACAATAAAAACATTTAGTTCCAAAATGTGAAATGATTGATTTTTATTTCTGGTATTTTTTTTTCCTTCAAATGTTTGAACATAAACAGTTTCTCATTTTGTTAAAAATCTCCATTTTTCACTTATTGATTAAAGATAGTTCTTTCATAATTCACTGTAAATGAGACACTTTTATTTTGGTAACTTGTTGTTTTGTGTATTTGTGAAGTATTTTCTCCTCATTCTGCGTTTTTTGTGTGTTGTTTTTGTGTATTGGTTCTCTGACTTTTTTGGTTCTCGACCCCATTTCTCTTCTTTCTGAATCCATGAACCCCCTTATGTCCAACATTTTACTTAGAATTCTGTGAAAAAAACATTTATAGATGATAATGATGAATAAATAAATGATAACACGTATTTTAAATGATCTCATATTGTAAATAAATGAATAAAACAGTATTTATTTCCTCCTGAATAGATTTATTTCTATAGTTTTTATCATTTATGGTCATTTCCGTCCTGATGTGGAACCAACACTGACTTTTATATTATACCTTCATGTTTTAATCAAAATCATTTTTATCATCATTCTGTTTTGTTTATTATTTTGTGTATTTTTCTCTTATTTTGTGTGTTCTTGTCATTTTTGTGTATTATTTAAATGCTTCTGTCTCAGTGTTTGGTGTCGTTTTTATGTTTCTGTTATTTTTGTGTGTTTTGTAGTGATCATGTGTATTTTTCTCATTGTGTGTGTTGCTGGTAATAGTATTTAGTGCATGTGTGTAGTTTGTTGTCATCTTTATTCAGTATATTTTTCTCTTATTTTATGAGATAATATTTAGATTGTAACTTTTAACAATAAACATTATAAAACCCCAGATTTCTAATGCATTCATTTGTTAACCCCCCCCTCAAGTACCCCCTGTAGTGCCATCGCGTACCCCTATGTGGTACACATACCCCTATTTGAGAAACACTGGTCTAGTGTGTTATTGTTGTTTGTTTTGTGTGTTTTTATGTCTTATATTTGATTTTATTTTTTAGCAGTATGCACTAAATTAGAGCGAGGACCACATGTGGCCCCCGGACCGCCTGTTGAGACGTAGAATAAGCACCATGGGAACATTTTCTACTTGATTTTGAGTGTAAAAAGTGATTCTGTAGTAAAATAAGAGTCAGAGAGTGTTTAGTCGAAGTTTAGTTTTAGTTTTAGTTTTAGTTTAGTTGAACTGCTTTAGAACTCGTTTCATTTCCTGTAAATAAGGTTTGGACGAAAAACACTTTGACCTTTGATTTCAACACAAAGCTGATCATAAAACAACTGTTTCCTCCTCCTGTGTGTGTGTGTGTTCCATCAGTTTCAGGATGACTGTGTGTGTGTGTGTGTGACACATGGAGCACGTGGAACATGACTCATGTGAATTCTCGGTTTTTGCTTTTTATTTGCACTTTTCTCTCTTTTTTCCTCCACTTTTTAAAATAGGAATATATTCTTATTTATGTTATTGTTTATTTTATTAATCTGAGCATTAACAACAAAGGGTTTGTGTCTGTATTTGTGTTGTTTTTTTGTGTATTTTGTAGTGTTTTTAATTAATTTTTTGTCTGTTTTTGGAGTAATTTATTTTTATGTTGGTTATATTTTTGTATAATGTTTAGTTATTTTTGTGGTCGTTTGGTACATTTTCCTGTTATTTTGTACCATTTTAAATATATGTTTATGCTTTTTGTGTAATTTGTGTGTATTTTGTATTTTTTTTTGTATGTTAAACATAATTTCAAAGTGATTTGTTTGTATTTTGATTATCGTTTTGTATAATATTTTGTTGTTTTGTGATAATTTTTTACATTTTTCTGATATAATTTCTGTGCATTTTATTTTGGATATTTTCCAGTATTTTTTGTGATTGTTTTGTGTATTTTAACCTTTTGTGTCTTTTTTTAAAAAATTTTGTATGTTTTTGGAGTAATTATTTTCGTATTTTAATTTTCTCATTGTGTATAATGTTTAGTTATTTTTGTGGTCATTTTATACATTTTTTTTTTGTTGGTAGATTTTTCTGTTTGTGTATTTTGGTTATTTTATAGTAGTTTTTATGTATTTTTGTCCTTGTGCGCGTTTTTACCTCAAGGGGCCGCACAAAACTGGACCAAAGTCCGTATGTGGTCCCCGGGCCGTCAGTTGCTCACCTCTGTCTCAGTGTCTCCTGCATTTGAAATGATCCCAGATTTGCAAACAGGATTGAAATACAATGAAAAAGACAAAAATCCAAGATTGGAACAAATTTAATGAACAAAGTATCAAAAACAAACGAACGCCGTATAAAAACAACAGGAAGTCGACGTCGTTCTAACAGTGTGTTTGAACTACAAAGACACACACACACACACACAGACGCCTGCGTCCTGTAATACAGTGTGAACCACACAAACATTCTTCTTCTGCTGTCTTTGGAAATATTGACGGTGATGTTTTGAAGAAAACACAAGCTTAAAATCTGTGTAAATGAAGCAAATATTCAGATTTCTTTTCATACAAAGATGGAGAAACTCAGCTACGATCGTTTGGCAGTGGATTTCAGTTCATAAGTGATGCTAATCTGCTGCGTTAGCTTCCGTACTTTAATGTGATCACACAATAATCACAGGTGAACTCATGTTCTCATATTTAGAAACATTTTCTTCCTTCCTCATCAATAACGAGTAGCAGCATTTCAGTTTTATGTCAAACAACACACAAAGTTTAAATTGAAAACAACACATTCTGATTTCATTGGTTTAAAAGGCGTTAATTTTTGTTTCAAGACAGGAAAAAATCCTGACGAGAAAACTAGAAACAGATTGTTTTTTGTAATTTTTAGACTAGTTTGTTTTGGTTTTTACAGAAGTTACAGTGAGCACAGTATTTACGTTTGTGTCGAGGCGAAGAGCAACACATCGTCAGCAAACTTTAAGTCGTTTACTTAGATTTCTTTAAATGTCTATATTTTTTAGACCCAGATTTTTTTGCGTTAATAGCTGTGACGACTTTAGATTTATAATTTTTTTGCTTTCAGAGAGTTTTAATCTTATAAGGAAAGCAACACATATATAAACCCCTATTTGTTGCATTTACAGCAGTGATTACTATGGAATTATTTGTCTTATAAGAAAAGCAACACATCATCAGCATATTTGATCACACTAAGTCTTTTGCTTAGGGTTTGTTTTAAATTTGTATATTTTTTAAACCCAGATTTGTTGCTTTTTTAGCAGTGACTATTATAGAAGTTTTATTATTGACGTTCAGAGAATTTGAATCTTATAAGAAGAAAAGCAACACATCATCAGCATATGAGATTACTCTCATTTTTTACTTTTCTTTTTTTAAAAGAAAAGTAGATTTTAAACCTCCGTTGTTGCCTTCAGAGCAGGAATCACCTAAAATATTATCTTTAAATTTAATTATTTCCTTTGAACCCCGTCTTTTTTTGCTTTTACAGCAGCGAGAAAAAACAAAGTAGCATTTTATGCATTGATGAAATGTAGTTTTTAGGAGAAAAGCAACACATCATCAGTATATTTGATTACACTGGGATTATTGTTCTTGCAGATTTACTTTTGAAGCAGTAAAACAGATTATTAATTGTGCAGCATTAATGACTAACTCATTTTTTGTGATCACGCCATCATTATTTACATGAATTACAGTGAAGTTTTTTTGTCTCATGCAAATTTGTGTTTGAAGTGTCACGTAATGCATCGTTGGCACACAGTGATTTCTAAAGCCTGATTCATTACTTTTCCGGAGTTAATAAGTATATACGTTATCTTTCTTTAGTGTGGGGAAGAGCAACACATCATCAGCATAAGTGATCACATTGAATCGTTTACTTAGATTTCTTTAAATGTGTATTTTCTTGTGTTTAATTAGATTTCTTTACAATTGTATATTTTTAAACTCAGAATTGTTGCTTTTATAGCAGTGATTACTATGGAATTATTTTTATTTTGCTTTCAAATAATTTCAATGTTATAAGAAAAGCAACACATTGTCAGCATATGTGATCACACTAACTGCTTAGATTTCTTTTTAAATTGGCTTTAGTACAGTAGTAATGACTAACTATCGAGTAAACTTCCATTTTTATGTGAAAACCAACACTTGTTGATCACATTGTCATTATTTCCATGGAATTTTGGAAAATTGTGTATTTACTTTCGGTGTTGTTTTTTTAAACATTGTTGGCACAAGGCGATTTGTAAAGCCTGATTAGTTGTTTTTATGCACTGATAATAAATATCTACACGTTATCTCTTGTTTTGCTTTCAGCAAAATTCCAGCTTGAGAAAAAAAAAGACATGGTCAGCATATTGTGCCGTCTTTTTTCTTCCAAACTTTCCACAGCCTGCGTAGGTCCTGAGTGCTTTAGCAGCAGTAATACACGTAACAATAAATATACACTTTAGCGCAAGCAACGCGTTTCTTTTCTAAGTCGCCGCCTCACACAGACGCTACGTTTCTCATCAGTTCCTGTGTCTTATTGTGAAATCCCACTTTGGAAGAAACGTTTGGATCGCTGCTCACGAGCCACACGTGGCTCTCGTTCCGAGGTCAAAGTTTTTGTGGTCGTTTCTCGTCAGGAGGAGGAGCAGCGCACGTGATCCAGGCTGAGGATGGTGGCTCCTCCCCCTCCTGCTTCTTCCTCGGTGGTGAGCGCGTGCAGCGTGAAGGCGCTCTCCTTGATGTGCTGGATGAAGAGCTTCCTCTCGTCCTCGGGCGTCTGTCCGTTCTGGGCGCGTACGATGCACGTGGGCCGGTGCAGGTTGAGCATGTAAACCAGCTGCTGCTTCTGATGCTTCAGCTCCTCGATCTGAGCCTTTAGCTCCGCGTTCACGCTCTCCAGCTTCTCCGACTCCTGCACCACAGATTACGACACATTACATTTGAACTCTTTGATCAGATCATTGTACGTTTGATGACTGTTGTACTTCCTGCTTTATAAATAAAAAGGAATTGTTATTTCTCAAGTAAAGCACTTTTTCTGTTATTTGACATCATTTTGTGTAATTCTTTTAACTATTTTGTATGTGTTCTGTGTATATTTTTGTGCAATTTTTTTGTGTCCCTTTAATTTTGTCAAAATTTTTGGCATCATTTTGTGTCCTTTTGTAAAAATAATTTTGCTTGTTTTCAGAGTAACTTCTTTGTGTTTCAGTTATGATTTTGCATAAAGTTCAGTTGTTTTTGTAGTCGTTTAATGTCTATTTTTCTGTTTATGTTTTTTTTTCTATTTTTGTAAGTTTCTGTTATTTTGTGTATTTTAATCTTTTTTTAATTGTGTAAAAATCTTTGGCATCATTTGTGTAATTCTTTAAATAATTTTGTAAGTAGTTTCATTGCATTTCAGTTTGTATAATAATGTGCATTGACTATGTTGTTGTAACTTTTGTGTTTATGGAGTAACTACTTTTGTTGACTTTTGTGTAATGTTGTTGGTCATCATTTTGCGGGTTTTTTGTGTCTTTTTTGTGTATTTGGAGTCATTCAGTGCATCTTGTTGTTGTTCTGTGTAATTTAATTAGTCTGGAGTCATTTTATGCCTTAATTTTTTAGCGTTTATGAACAAATCAGTCATTTTTACTTCTTATTCCATCAGTTCCTGTTTGCGGCGCGTTTGTTTTTTGTCTGTAAATCACTTGGTAAAGTTGTGAGTTTGATAAACGTGTGATAAATAAAAAAAGGAAGTTTAATCGTTACCATCTGTAGACACTCCGTCTTCTCCTTCTTCTTGTTGCGACACTTTGCCGCTGCGATCTTGTTCCTCTCCCTCCGCCTCTTCCTCCTGTCGTGCTCCTCCCCCGACAGCTGACCACACACACACACACACACACACACATCAGAACAACAATTTACACAATCTAAACTAGCATATTAGCATTTCCTGAAGAAAATGCAAGTGAGGATTGGCATTAATCTAGCAATGGCATTAGCCTAGCATTAACAGTTCTCTAGCATTAACATAGTAGTAGCCTAACGTTAGCATTAACCTAGAAATGGCATTAGCCTAGCATTAACAGTTCTCTAGCATTAACATAGTAGTAGCCTAACGTTAGCATTAACCTAGAAATGGCATTAGACTAGCGTTAACATTAGTCTAGCATTAGCATTAACATAGCATTAGCCTAACATTAGCATTAGCCTAAAATGGCATTAATTTAGCATTAGCCTAGCGTTAACATTAATCTAGCATTAGCTTAACATTAGCATTAATCTAGCATTAGCCTAACATTAGAATTCGCCTAAAATTTCATTAGTCAAGCATTAACACTAACCTAGCATTAGCACTATATTAGCATTAGCTGAATATTATCAAAAGGTTGAAATGAGAAAGTTAAAGGTTGTAGCTGAACATGTTAAAAAAGGGATAAGATCGTACGCAGGAGGCTCACCTCCCGTTTGACCCCTGACCCCGACGCCTGCTCCAGGGCCCGGTCTGAGCAGGAGCTGGCTCCGTCTGAGCTCAGGTCGGCGCTGTGGCCGCTGAAGAGGCGTTTGGCGTGGATGGAGAGACGCAGCTCCTCCTTCACCAGGGGAGTGAAGTTAGTGAAGTCGTCCAGGGTCAGAGAACCGGGCGGAGACAGGCAGGGAACCAGGGCGGAGCAACTGATGTCAGCCAGCGATGGGCCGGGATGCTGAAG
Source organism: Gouania willdenowi (assembly GCF_900634775.1). NCBI lineage: Eukaryota > Metazoa > Chordata > Actinopteri > Blenniiformes > Gobiesocidae > Gouania > Gouania willdenowi. The sequence goes on from NW_021144848.1 coordinate 2,744,081, forward strand.
CATCATTCTACACAATGACATCATCATCATCATCATTCTACACAATGACATCATCATCATTCTACACAATGACATCATCATTTCACTCGTCTAAAGGTAAAACACAAACTAAACAAACTAAATACTGTGATTAAATATCAGATATAAAACAAATAAACATATTTTCCTCATAATTAGAAGAGTGAATAACAGAAAACGTATGTAGTATAATTGAAATATGTTTATATATGTACAATACTTTATTTGTTTTCATTGTTATGATTTTTAATATTTTTGCACCTTATGGTTAGTTGAGGTCAGACTATAGTAAAGCATAAAAATGTAAAAAACAATAAAAGAAACATGCAGTTTCACATGAAAGTTCCATATTCTAAATCATACTAGAATAAAATGTAATCTGATAAAAATAAATAAATAAAACAAGTTTTCAATGACTCATTAAAATAAATAAAGAAAGAAAAAAAACAGAAATCCTCCTGAAAAGTTTGAACAAACAGATTCAAAGTGTTTTAAAGTGCGGTGTGTTGTGTTAAATAGAGCTTTTAGATGTTATAAGGCATTATAAAGTGTTATAAAGCATTAAAAAGTGTTATAAAGTGATATAAAGCATTATTAAGCATTAAAAAGTGTTAAAAAGTGTTATAAAGGGATGTAAACAGTCCCAGGACGGAGCGGGAATCCGCCGCTACTTGCCCGGGCAGCTCCCTCTGTCTGCGGCTTGTTTTCCGTGTCCTAGGTCGGTTGTGTCGGTTCTATGGAGCTACAGAGAGTCGGTTCTTACCTGCCGGGTGATTCAGACACGGGCTGCGGGTTTGTGTGAAGGAAAGTCGGCTTCCGTAGCTCCTCCGTCGTGATGCTACCGGCTTCTGTTGCCGCTTGGTCCGGAGCCGTTGCGTCACCCTATTTGTAGCCGGGGAGGGGGCGTGGCCTCCGTGACGTGAAAGGAATTCTACGAGAGGCGTGGAGTGACGTCATCCTAAAAATAGTCGGCTGATCCAGCGGGACGTAATGCACCAGAAACCTGGAGCAGAAGCTCTGCCATAACGGGAAAGGCTTCCCATCCCATAATAAACAATAATAATAATAAAATATATATAATAACACTAATAATAATAACAATAATAACAACAGCTCTGCCATAACGGGAAAGGCTTCCCCATCCCATAATAAACAAATAATAATAAAAAATAATATATAATAACACTACTAATAATAACAATAATAACAACAGCTCTGCCATAACAGGAAAGGCTTCCCCATCCATAATAAACAATAATAATAATAATATATATATATAATAACACTAATAATGATAACAATAATAACAACAGCTCTGCCATAACGGGAAAGGCTTCCCCATCCCATAATAAACAATAATAATAATAATATAAGATAATATAACACTAATAATAATAACAATAATAACAACAGCTCTGCCATAACGGGAAAGGCTTCCCCATCCCATAATAAACAATAATAATAATAATATATATATAATAACAATAATAATAATAACAATAATAACAAAGCTCTGCCATAACGGGAAAGGCTCCCCATCCCATAATAAACAATAATAATAATATATTATAATAACAACTAATAATAATAACAATAATAACAACAGCTCTGCCATAACGGGAAAGGCTTCCCCATCCCATAATAAACAATAATAATAATAATATATATATAATAACAATAATAACAACAGCTCTGCCATAACGGGAAAGGCTCCCCATCCCATAATAAACAATAATAATAATAATAATATATATATAATAACACTAATAATAATAACAATAATAACAACAGCTCTGCCATAACAGGAAAGGCTTCCCCATCCCATAATAAACAATAATAATAATAATATATAATAACACTAATAATGATAACAATAATAACAACAGCTCTGCCATAACGGGAAAGGCTTCCCCATCCCATAATAAACAATAATACAAATTTGAATAATAATAATATAATAATAATAATAATATGTAATAACACTAATAATATTATATATATGAAAATGGAAATAAATTAAAGGCATAAAATGACTGAATTATGAGGTAAGAGCATTACCGTTTTTATGTCTTACTTTAGCCTATTTTCTGTTCTTGGCCGTTGGTCATATTTTGCAAGTTTTTATTCCTTACTTTAGCCTGACCTTAGGGAAGCAATAAAACTATCAGACTCTGGTAGGAGTTGAACCCACAACCTTTGAATGACTTAGAAACACTATGGAGAGTCCAATGTGCTATCATTGCACCACAGACTGTATACAGTCATGTGACTCTTAGGTGTTGTTGATGATCTGCTCCTATAAGATCAAAAACAATCAAAGATACTTCTGTTTTAGAAGCGTTTAATTACAAAAAAATTTAACCTGGATGTGGGCGGGATTTAACCCGGAATTGGGTCGGGTTGTTTTGAAATGGGCGGGGCTTTCACCGGTATGTTGCAATTGATATGGTTTGATCAGAAATTGTTATATTTATTTATGATTAGAAAACTATTTATAGGACAGCATCAGCATTGAGCTTTAGATCAATGGTTATGATCATGATAGCAAACAAACAATTAAAGAACAACAATGAATACGTGTGTGTGTGTGGTGGTCGTGTTTGCGTGTGTGTGCGTGTGTGTGCGCGTGTGTGCGTGTGTGTGTGTGGCTCAATTAATTTGTAATATTTATACCACTACCTTTTGTTTAATGAAAATACAGCAAGAAAGTGTCAGACACTCAGTGAAGTTAAATAGAGCCATCTGACGGTTAAAAAATAAATAAATAAATAATAAATAAATAAATAAATAAATAAATAAATAAATAAATAAATAAATGACGGACAGACAGAGACACGTCTGAACAAACCCACGTTTATCAAAACTCTACTGGTTAAAGTACAAACCGAAGTAAAAACAAACCTGAAGCTGAAGAAACCCTAAAGGTCAACGGGAAAGACCTGCAACCATTAGTGAGTGAGAGAGAAACTGTGAGTGAACACGTAGAGCGGAGATGCTGCATGATACAATCAGCATTACATCTGTGTGTGTGTGTGTGTGTGTGTGTAGCTACTGTATGTAATGATTAGTTTCATTCAATCCAAGCACAGATATTGACTCTATCCGTACGGATACTCCTTTCAGCCGAGTATTCGGCTCAACTCTACTCGTTTAATGCCTGACTAAAGCCTTTCCTCCGTTTCAAGGCCTTTGAAAATGTTTTTATGCCTAACTATTGGCTCACCGCAGAAAATATACATTTTCTATATGTTTATGTCTAACTTTAGTCTTTCCTTAAAAAAAGCTACAATTTAAAAATGTGATGTAGTGTGACCCCCCCCCCCCCCCCCCCCCCCTCTGACATCATCAGCATTGTTTGGATTTTTTCTTCTTATTTCACACAAGAATAAAACACATGAGGTCATAAACGTGCACTCTGCACTTCTTCTTTTCTTTACGTCTCTTTTCATTGGTTCGCTTACAGTAACGAATAGGAAATCACCTTTTATTGTTGTAACAAACAAACTTCCAGTTTCTCCCTCAGTATCTAATGTAGCACTGGTTCACTTTAGTCAACCTCAGGGTTTCTGAGCAGGAAGTCATGTGACCCTCGTTTCTCTCTCAGTGTGTGTGTGTGTGTGTGTGTGTGTGTGTGTGTGCGTGTGTGTGAAAACAAGGAAACGTCCTTATCTGCAAACTGAACAGGACTTTATACACACTGACCTGATAACTGATAAGTGTCTACACAACTGTGTATTGTGTGTATTTCTGAGTTTGTGGTGTGTGTGTGTGTGTGTGTGTGTGTGTGTGTGTGTGTGCACAGATGAGATAAAAGTCAAAGACAAGTCAAAACATGTTTTGGACAAGACAAAACAAGCCACAACTGGACATGGTAAGATGAGATAAAGTAAGACAAGACAAGACAAGTCGAGATAAAGAAGATCAGATGAGACAAGATCAGTCGAGAAGAGATAAGACGAGTCAAGACATGTTGAGTCAAATAAGATTCTATGAATACATTTTAAGGAGATAATACATTACAAATATTTTGAAATTGCAGGGCTGTGTCCTCCAGACGTATCGTTGTTGTCATTGTTACTAAAATAACGTCTTTCTGTGATGATGATGATGATGATGATGATGATGATGATGATGATGATGATGATGATAAACTCTGCAGGCTTTTCATTCTACACATACCTGTGATTGTTGTCGTCTCTACGGGGCGTGGCCTCTCTAAACCATTACGAGTGTGTGACGCTGCACACACGCACACAGTTGTAGTCGTTATTTTTAGTTTGTGATTGTAACACACACCACACACACACACAACACAGTTTGAGAAGTTTATGAGGTCAGTGTGGTATCCAGATTGATGCTGTGAGGTCACTGCTGACACTGGGACTAATAATAAATGATTAGAGATGTTATTTATGTTTACTGTGTGTGTGTGTGTGTGTACTGTACTGTACCACCACACACACACACACACAGGACAGTTGAGGTCAAAGGTCGACGGCCTAGAACACACCTGATTACACATTTATTAAACAAACATTTCAATCATGTGACCTAAAACTTTCTCTTTCTCTGCCTTTGATTGACAAGACTTTGTTCTAAACTTTCAGAATAAAAGCAGTGCAAAGTGCTTTAGTTTGAAAAATCACCTCAAGTTGAACCATGTTGTATTAGGTCACACTAACTCAGGTTTAGATAGTGGTTAAGTTAACACAAGTTAAGTTGAGCCAGGTAGTTTGGTTTAGATTAGATTAAATTAAACCAGGTTAGGTTAAGTCAGGTTAGTTCGGTTCATGACAGGTTTGGTTTAGATCAGGTTAAATGAAATCTGGTTAGGTTTAGTTTAAACTAGTTATATTAGGTCACACCAAGTTGGGTTAAGATAGGGTTAGGTTAACACAAGTTACATTGAGTCAGGTTTTGTTGGTCAAGGATAATGTGTTAAATTATGTCAGGTTAAGTTAAGATAGGATAGTTAGGTTTGGATTAGGTTCAATTCAATCAGGTTAAGTTAAGTTTAAACACACACACACATGTGCATTAACCCCTGCTGAGCTTGATGATGATGATGAAGAAGATGATGATGAAGATGATGGTGATGATGATGAGATGATGATGATGATGATGATGATGATGATGATGATGATGATGATGATGATGAGAAGATGATGAAGATGATGATGTGATGAAGATGATGCTGAAGGATGATGATGATTGATGATGAATGATGATGAAGATGATGAAATGATGATGATGAGATGATGATGATGCTGATGATGGATGGAATGATGGGGATGATGATGATGAAGATGATGATGCGATGCGGCTGATGATGATGCTGATGCTGGTGATAGATGAAGATGATGCGATGCTGATGCTGAAGAGAAGATGATGCTGCTGATGATGAGATGATGAGATGATGATGATGATGATACGGATGATGATGATGATGATGATACGGATGATGATGATACTGATGATGATGATGACGATACTGATGATGATGATACGGATGATGATGATACTGATGATGATGATGCTGATGATGATGATGATGAGATGCTGCTGATGATGCTGCTGATGATGACGCTGATGGTGATGATTGATGCTGAGGATGATGATGGAGAATGATGATGATGAAATGATGATGATGATGATGATGACCTTACTGTTGTTTCTGTGGAAGAATTAAAGCTTTGATGACGAGCACTGAGCCATGATGGAGGAGGTGATTATTAGTGGTGGTGGTGGGGGTGGGGCTCTGGGGGGGGGGGGTGTTTCCGAGCCGGCTCTTCCCGACTCCCCCAGCGTTTCCCGGTGCAGACACAGGAGGATGAAAGGCGTTACTCTTCTCGCGGAAAGGAAGAGGTGACGTAATCCTCCTCCTCCCGGTTGATGAAGGAGGGATTAGAGTGAAAGGGGGGGGGGGGGGGGGGGGGGGACAGAGCATCTTTTGTTGCAGTTGGAGTGTTTTTTTTTTTTTTTTTTATTCGATTATGAAACAAAAATACAACAAAATAAAGTGTTTCTCACATTTTATTCCTTCAATGTTAATTTTTTTCTCTTTTATTTTTGTATTTCTTATATATGTTTTTCTCATGCAATTATTACATTTACTAAAACATTTAGTTCATTTAAAGGTTTCTTTTTCCCACTTTCAAATTTCAAAATAAATGTCTCCATTTAGTGTTTTTATTTCCTTTCCTAAATGATTTAATCTCGTTACATTATTACATGTTTTATTTAAAAACATGTATGTATTATTATAATGTATTATTCCTAGAGATAATCTTATCTTTATTTCCTTTCATTTATTATTCCTTTATTTGAATGATTTAGATTCTAATTACTGACGGTAAACTGCGCGCTCTTCCTCTGCTCCACATTACGTCATCTTTTCCGGGAAGCGGCAGCTCGTGCCGTTCACTGTGGATCCGGGAAATCCTCCTCTTCATCATCTTCATCTTCCTCCTCCTCTGTTCGCAGTGATTTACATAATTCAGAGGTTTTTATTCTTTCTTTGTGGAGCTGCTGCTGTTTTGGATGATTTATTCTATGATTTAAATAAAGATTGTGCTTTTATTTTGAAGGGGGTGATGGTAATTTAAATAAATAGTTTAAACGTGATTTTTTTTAGAGTTTAGACAAATCTAGGAATGTGAAGAAAATGGAGGGTTTTCTTTTACTTTATGAAATAAAAATCTACTTTTAAAAATGCATTAAATCTATAAACTATGACTGTAACGGTTTTAAAAATAATAATAATAAAACAATAAGTAGGGTGTGCTTTGCCATGAATCTGACTATACAATACGATACTAACTAGGGATGTCCTGATCAGGTTTTTTTTCCCCCTACTTTTATAATACATTAAAAAATAAAGAGCAAAAAAAAAAAAAAAAAGATCCAGGATGTCTTTATTTATTTTATTGACCTTATTTTAACATTCAACCCTAAACAGAGAAGTTCTGTGTTTTACAAAAATAGCTGTTAAAAACACACATATAACCTTTTTCAAAAGATAAATATATATATTTTCATGTGCAGCATGCATTTCACAGCATGGCTGTCCAACACCAGACATATATTAATTATATATACAGTATATATTATATTTATCTTTGACCAGCTGTCTGCGACCCACCAGTTGAGAAACACTGTTGTAGGTGTTTAATATAGAAATACTGCAGTAGATTGACTTATGGTCTATTCTATGTTGTAAAATGTTTGTAGAATATGATGTGAGCTTGTGTATAAAAAAATCCACACGTGAAATAAATGTAATGTCTTGTAATTATTCACATGTTTTTTAATGACTGTGTAAATGATGGTTTACAACCACAACTCTGTGGTTTATAACTTCTCATATCAACGATTCACAAACACTTTTCTCGTGTGAATCTGAGCTGCTTGAACTGATTTATGTTGATAGAAATGGCCCCTCCCCTCAATGCTCGCCTATGTGTGTGATTGACCAATCAGAAGAGAGGATGTGGAGACAGTGGGCGTGTCTTTTTATGAGACAGTTCACATACATGTTCATTGTTTTATTGCTTCGTCACATTATACAGATTGTAGATTTTGTAAAATACATGAATTAATGAACCACTGCATCATGTGTCAGCTGTAGATCCTCATACTGTACATAGTGTGAACCTAAATATAAACAAATATAAACTCTCCATCACTATTTTTATTCATAAATGACTCTAGCAACATTTTTCTAACAATCTGTGGCGGTAAATTTCATCATCCCTGCCTTTACAGTGAATAATATGACTTTGTTTCAGTCAAATATCACCAGCTTTACAGATTGTTGCCAGATTGGACTGGTTTTCCGGGTTCTTCTGCAGTTTTAAAATCCCTTTAACACGTAAAATAAATAATCATCATTCACGTTGCAACACTGGAGGTAGTTTTGCAAAGTCATTTAAAAGCAAAGCTGAAAACTTTCCACACAGACAATGAAGAATGACTTTGTTCTTCTGGAATTTTCTGTGAATGTTATTTCAGTTCATTCTGAGCCTCCGTCCTCTACAACCAGTGGTTTCCCAACATGTGGTGATTTATTTATTCATCGAATAATATCCACTGTTATCCATGAACGTTTATTATTATTATTAAAGTCATCTTAAAGGTGGAAATAATGGTTTTAATCACTAATAAAATGGGTTCAAAGTGGACAATACTGGAATAATTAGTTTAAACTGGTAAATAATGATTATGATAAATGGTGAATGTAATTAAAAGTAAACACAGTTTGTTTGTTGAAATAAAAAATGAAATGTCTGAATTAAAAAAAAATGTAAACATAAATACATAAAGTTTGTAAATACCTGTGTATAGATGAATGTGGATTACATTATTTAGATATTTATCAATTAATTTGATATGTGTATATGTATAGTGTAAATAGGTGTATAGCATAAGATTATATATATATATAGAACGAAATTATTACATGAATTCATATAAGTTTATACTTCTTTTCAAACATTTGTTCTCTTTGCTTTGTTTTTTGATTTATTATTATTTTCATTATGGTAGATACACTGTGTTTATGTTTGAATAATAATAATGATAATAATAATATTAATAAGATAATAATAATGATAATAATAATAATAATAATAATGATAATAATAATAATGATAATAATGATGATAATAATAATAATAATAATGATAATAATAATGATAATAATAATAATAACAATAATAATAATGATAATAATAATAATAATAATAATAATAATAATAATAATAATAATGATAATAATAATAATAATAATAATAATAATAATAATAATAATAATAATAATAATAATAATAATAATAATAATAATAATGGGTCAACATACGTGGTGGAAAGTGTTTATAAGTGATGGAGAAGTTTGAGCTGAATAAATGATTAAATAAAAAAATCAATCATCTGTTGAAACATGATGACGGTGCTGAGTTACAGGACGAGGGATGATGACTCAGCTTTTAAAGCAACTCAAATCAGCTGAGTCATGGTCAGTGAAACTGACACCAAAACAAGAGCAGAGGGAGGTTAAAGTCACAAGGGTTTCTGTTTCTAATCATGTACAGCCTTTCAAAATAAAAGAAAAAACTGAAATTAATAGGAAAAAAAATTCATGCATAAATACACTAAAAACATATACGACTAAATGATTGTAAAAACACACAAAATGAAATGAATAATATTCTATTCTCGTGCCCTCGGATTGGACCACATTTAAATATTTAAACATTATTCAAAGATGACACAAATTAACACAAAATGCACTTTTAAAATGAAGGATTTAATTAATTGTGTGAAAAAGTGTTTGCCCCGCCCCTTCCTGTTAAAACATACCTGTGGTTGATCACACTTGTTAGCCACGCCCAGGCCCTGAGCCTGTTCTCCATTTAGAAATCACTTCAATAGAACCAACCTGACATGTTGAGATCCAAAGACAATCACATCATTCTATTTAGTAAGTGATTGACAGGTGCTTATTTTAGCTTTATAAAGCTTGGTTTGAGGGGGGGGAGGGGGGGGGGGGGGGGGGGGGGACCTGAAACTGTCCCTTATTTATAAATGTAAAAAACAGATAAAGTCGTGACCTCAGTTCTATTGAGATGCTGAGACGTGACCTTAAAAAGTGGTTCATGTTCCAAAACGCTCCAAACACTTGATTGTTGCTAAGGGTGACCTCACCACTTATTAGGTTTAGGGGTCAAACACTTTATCACACTGGGTCGGTAGATGTCTGTTTGTTCCTCCCTCATTAATAAAAGCCTTCATTTAAAAAGTGTGTTTTGTGTTTACTTGTGTTATCTTTGACTAATGTTTACGTTTCTTTGATCATCTGAAACATTTAAGTGCAAAAAATTAGCAAAAAAAGTAAGAAATCAGGAAGGAGGCAAACACTGTATATCTATATATACAGTATAGTAGCGTGTAGCCTGTAGCTAACGCTAGCTGCTGATTCATCTCTAGTTTTATTTTGGCTGCTTCCATCATGTGTAAAAGTCTAAAATAGACTGAGGTGTCATCATTGCTCTGATTATTAATAACTTTTACACTCATGTGATGTTTCTGTTGCTCTCAGAACATTTCACACACGCGTCTTAAATCAAATTAAATTTGATATAAATAAACTAAAGGAAACACGATGAGCTCCTCCCACATCTGCTGGTGTTTCCTAAACTCATGAGGAATAATAGGGATGATTAATCTCCCGAGTGCAGCTGTGCTTAATTACCTGTCAGAAGCCTTCCCTGAATCGCCCTCTATATGTTCTACTTAATCTGTACTGATTACATCCAAAGTTCCATTTGATCAACGTACGAATGTATAGATACACACATTTTATTAATCATTAACGATTATTGCTGATTATCAATCATTTTTCATTCTTCCTGCTGTATTATTTGACTTCAACATTTGTGTCGTGTAAATGAAATATACAAATTTGTCACAATTTTAAAAAAAATCCAAATTTTTTTTTTGGGAAAGTTAGGAATTTATTAATAATCGTCAATGATAACATTTATTATTTTTTCACCAGGCGTAATATTTAAATACTTCTTGCGTCATATTTATCTCCGTAGCCGACTTAAAACTGGAAGGTTGCTGGTACGACGCTGCTCCTTGGCACAAGCCAGAGTCAAAGCCCAGATAAATGCATAAATGTTCATTTCAAAGTAATTATAATAATGAGCAAGTGTTTTGTGTTTGAGAGCAACACATAAAATGACAAAGAAATAAAACTAAATGACAGTAAAAAAAAAAAAAAAGGGACAAAACGATAGAAAAAACCCCCATAAAATAACTCTAAAAATATACAGAATATCAAACAAAAAATTATTGTAAAACACACAAAATGACCAAAACATAGATAGAATGGCTAAGAAATACACTAAATGACTAGAAAAAATTCACAAAACAGCAGAAAAATACATAAAATTACATTGAAAATACATAAAATGACAAAATAATACAAAGAAATAAACTAAATGACAGTAAAAAAAAAAACCCCATAAAATGACTTTAAAAATACACAGAATACCAACTAAAAAAACAAAAAATGATTGGACAAAAATTCAAAATGACAAGAAAATAAAATTTACATGAAATAGCTAAGAAATATACTAAATGACTATAAAAAAATTCAAAAAACGACAGAAAAATACACAAATTGACATCAACATTAAATAAAGTGACAAAAGAAAAAAAAGAAATAAAACTAAATGACACAAAACGACAGAAAAAACCCATAAATGACTCTAAAAATACACAGAAAACCAAACAAAAAATGATTGTAAACATATACAAAGTGACAGAAAAAAAATACAGAAAAATACATAAAATGACAAAAAAAACAAAAAACAACCACACGAAACAACCGGAAATGTCATTAACTACAAACTAATTGTGTGTACGTGTGTGAGCGCATGCTGCGACGCTACATGTACAGTAGGTGATTTCCCTCTGTTTGAAGCATGATAGGAATGCTAACATCCTCAGCGTCAGCGCGCGTGTGTGTGTGTGTGCGCATTCCTGCAGGTTTTGGTCCAGAAACTAAGCTGGGCGTCTTGTTTTCTGCAGTGCCTGACTGCCTGAGGGAACTTCCAGCTCTTTAATAGAAAAACCTGGGAATAAAAGTGGAGTTGATACATTTCAGTTTCAATAGGTCACATGTCAGAGACAAAAGGTTGGAGTTTCTACAATGTTTTCAACAACATTTTGTGGAACTTTCTAGGTCATCAGATAAACTAATATCATTGATATTTCTACATAGTTGCATTGGTTACAAATTAAACCTCACACAGAAATGCCTCAAATGCATGTTTTTATGTTTTCAGACAATATTACATGATATTTTCCACCAGTAAACGACTAAATGTTCTCCACGTTGTCCTGAGAATATTAGAGCCACGTTAATATGAAAACTAATCTGAACACGACCAGATTAAAGTCAGAATATTTCAACTATAAAGTCGTCATTTTATCAGAATAAAGTCATAATCTTTCAAGATTAAATTTGTAATGTTCTGAGATTACATTCATAATATTTTCAGAATAAAGTATAATTTTATGAGATTAAAGTCATAACTTTATGAGAATGAAGTTGTAATATTTTGAGAACACAGTCATAATTTTATCAGACTAAAGATGTCATATTTTGAGAATAAAGTTGTAATTGTTATGTAATATTTTTCCAACAATTTAAGCCCAATTTTGCTTATTTTTATCATTTTTCTACAACTCCACCAAACTCACCATATTTTGACCTATTTCTACCACTTTTACACCTAATGTCACATATATTGACCCATCATTGTCACTTTTAACCTCTTTTCACCATATTTTATGATTATTTTTTGCCATTTTAACCACATTCACCATTTGTCATGCCTATAATAATTCAGTTTAAACTAATTATTCTAATATTGACACTTTTTCTCTACGTTTTCATCCACTCTAATTTACATCTTTTAACCAATTTCTGTGATTTTTAAAATCCCATTTCACCACCTTTTCCACCATTTTGGTCACTTTGAACCCATTTTATTTGTGATTAAAACAAGAATTTACATCTTTAAAATGACTATATACTATAGAACAAATAATAAACTTCCTGTAATCAGTGAACATGATTGAGAACCACTGGTATAAAGGATTAATAACCTAAATCATTATGAATATTTTAATATAAGAATATATATAATATTGTATTAATTCCAAACGAAAAGGACTATAAGACTATTGGATTTGTTTTATATTATTATGGTATAATATTTTAGTATTGATGTCTTATTAAATGTTATTATTAGTGTGTGAACTGGTCTGAGGTTATTTATTACCAGCGTCATTATTTATATTCACATCAATATAATCTTTAATTCTTCTCTATAATTTCTTAAAAATGAAATAAATCTGTTGTTTGTTAAACAGCGCTGAGGTGAGATGACATCATCACTCTGGTCTGAAGAATGACCTCATCATGACATCATCATGAATTCATAATGAGGGATCTGACAGCGTCCAATCAGCAGAGGCCTGGATTGTCAGGTAATGAGGCCTGACGGCAGGCAGCCAATCAGAGCGCAGAGCCTGGATTACAGGAGGAGGGGGAGGGGGATCAATAATGTATCCACACACACACACACACACACACAAACACAGTGTGACCGTTATAGTAAATGATGGAGTGTGGAAGAAAACTGAGGACAGTGTGTGATGATGTCACTGTGTGTGTGTGTGTGTGTGTGTGTGTGTGGTGTGTGTGTGTGTGTGTCACATTGATACCTAAGCAGTGTTTACCTTTATGCTACATTTAAAGCTTTTTAAATTCATTATAAGAAAACTAAAAACCTTAAATCAGTGGTTCTCAATCTTGGTCCGTGGCCCCATTTTGACATCAATACATTTTGGCGACACAAAATAACTCCTAAAATGACACAACAACCACTTAAACACAAAACAACACAAACTGTTAATAAAATTACACAAAATGACAACAAAAAAATGCACAAAACACAACACATTACAGAAAGGCTCCAAACACACAACTGTAAACAAAATTACACAAACTGGCAGAAAATACAGAAAACTAAAATCAACATAAAAAATGATTTAAAAAAAAATATATATATATACACAAAATTACAACAAGAACACAAACAATATATAAACAAAAACACACAAAATGACTTAAAAAAAAACACAACGTGACAAAATAAAACATTAAAACCACAGACAAAGACAAATATTAAAATGTATTAATGCTCAGATCAATCATTCTAAATGCTGATATGAATATTGATCATGTGATCCTCGGATCAGATACAATCACATGTTTATGGTTCATCCCTGATGTAACACCTAAATATTATGTCCAACTGCATTTTTTTATTTTAGTTAAAAATATTCCAAATGTGTAGTAACTTAATATAAATGTGTTTTTTTTTTAAGTTATTTAATAAATCAGTTATCTGTTTTTATTCTGTTATTCAGTGTGAGGCCATGAAAACAATCTATTCATATTTATTTTAGTTCTTTTATTGTCCTGTAGAAGATTTATTCATAAGTTTTTCTTATCTTTATTTTCATCATAATATTCATTCAAACTTTGCCTGATGATGAAATATTTATCTTATTTATATTGACAAAGTGAAAGTAAAGATTGTGTGTTTTCATTTGAATAATAACAACAATAATCAATTTTAAAATGTGTTTCTAATCAGCATTGTTTTAATCAATACTAGACACTTCAGGTGACCCCATTTAAACTCAAGGCGACCCCACACGGGGTCCCGACCCCAAGGTTGATTGATGGACAACACAACCACACATTAGTCACACACGCGCACACAGTTTACGTGATGAAACATGTGATTAAAGTGGTTGGACTGGTTTCACTGGAGAATTCAAAGTGATACTGCTGAGTGTGCAGAAAGTACATGCAGAAAGCACATGCACACACACACAGAGAGAGAGAGAGAGAGAGAGAGAGAGAGAGAGAGTGTGTGTGTGTGTGTGTGTGTGTGTCATCTCAGTATACTGTAGATCAGCGGTTTTCATTCTTTTCAAAATAAAGGTCCCAGAGAGCAGGGACCCTTCAAAATAAAGGTCCCAGAGAGCAGGGACCCTTCAAAATAAAGGTCCCAGAGAGCAGGGACCCCCACTGTATCTGAAGGTGGTTGAACACAGATATGAACATTGAAGAACAGTCATGTGGAGACAGGACCATCTATAAGGGGGAATAAAGGGGAGATTTTTGGGGTCCATCCATAAAGTCAGTAAAATGATGGTCTATTGTTCTATGAATCTGTGATAACCACATTTATTTATTCATCTGAATAATATCCACTATTATCCAGGAACGTTTATTATTATTATTATAGTCATCTTAAAGATGGAAATCATGGTTTTAATCACTAATAAAATGGGTTAAAAAGAGCAGAAAAGGTAAAAAAGGAGGTGAAATGGTTCAGTGAATCAATACTAGCTTCAAAATGGCAGAAATGAGGGAAAAGCGTTGGAATAATTAGTTTAAACTGAAAAATAATGAGCATAACAAATTGTGAATGTGGTTAAATTGAATAAATGAAATGAAATATGGTGAAAAGATGTTAATAATGAAAACTAGAAAAGTACAGACCTCTGACAAGCAGCTCATTTCCACTCTATGTTGTAGATCTACATTGATTTTATAAACACTATTAAATTCATTGTTAATCAAAACATACACTTAACATTTTAAATAACAATATTATTAATTGTCAAATGGTTATTAAAATATTACAACCTTGTTAGGGCAAGTGATATTTTTGTTCTTTTTCTAATTGGAACACTGATGACATCATCAGCGAAGCGTGTTCTGAGAAAACATATGACATCATCAACAAGAAGTTCCACAGTGTGGATGGGAAATTGATTGGGATATATATAAATATATAAATATATATTTTTTTATTATTATTTTATTTTGGTAGCCAGAACATCACCAAAATATAATCACATGTTCCTTGTCCTATTTATCAATTTTCCTAAAAATTTCATCCAAATCCATTTATAACTTTTCAAGTTATCTTGTTAACAGACAGACAGACAGACAGACAGACAGACAGACAATAATGGATCAACAGATGTGACGTTAGGTGTAAAAGTGGTAGAAATGGTTTATAAGTGCTGAACATGTCTGTAAAATAGAAAAATGTGTAGAAAAGTCATTAAAATGTGATGTAAAAGTGTCAGAAATGAGAGAAATGTAGCAAAAATACATTAAAAGGAGCAAAAATATGGCAAGAAAAAGTGATGAAAATAGGTTAAAATATGGTGAGTTTGGTGGAGTTGTAGAAAAATGATTAAAAACAAGCAAAAATTGGACCAAATTGCAAAAAAAAAAGATATATATTCTTAGTTTCTTGAAGGCGTCTGGCGACCCCGTCCCAGGATACTGTGACCGTAAATAGGCTCCTGACCTCAAGGTTGAGAACCCCTGGTTAAAGAGATTAGATCTGCTATTATCACAGACGTATAAAGACTTTTTATGTAAAGGAAAACTCTAAAAATGTAAATAATAATTAGGGATGTAACAATTAATCGTAAGGCAGTTAAAAAATCGATTCATAGGTACCACGGTTCACATCGATGCTCTGAAAATTGAATCACAGTACTTTTTTTTAAACCAACAGAGGGCGCTATATATTTATCCTTCCAGAAGCGGACGTGATGGCGGAATCTGCTACTATTTTCTTTCTGGTCGCCATTTACTGTTAAACATGCTCATAAATGATTCTTTACTCCTTTAGCACCGAAAGAATATCTGTAATATTACATGAATATCTGTAAAGAAGTCAGGTTTTTCTATTAGCTCTGTCTGCTAGCATAGCATCTCTTCTTCACTGCTAGAATAACTGCATGCCAACCGACCACTGGGTTACCAGCGCCCTCTGCTGGTCTAAACAAATATCTGATGTAAATACAGTTAAATGACTGTTTTTTTTTAAAGTCCAATTGTTAAGGCACAAAAAACATTTTCAGTTGCACTTTTAAAAAGAAAAAGAACTATTATGCAGTTTGGAATTGTTTATTATAGAACCAGAATTTAAATTAATAGGTTTTCTTCTTCATTTGTATTATTCATTTATTTATTTCATTCAAGATTTATTTTTAGTTAAATTGCATCATTTTGAATAGTTTATCAAGGATTCTTTTGACAATGAAAAATAAAAGGAAAATTGTAAAGTATTTTCCCCAAAAAAAATAAAGGAATATTTTTCAGTCATTTGTCTACAGTCCCATTTTGTAAAATAAATCGTGAGAAAATCGGATCGTGAACCCAGTATCGTGAATCGAATCGTATCGGGAGTTGAGTGAAATCGTGACATCCCTAATAATAATAATAATAAAAGTTGTGGTGACACTGGTGGTGTGTGTGTGTGTGTGTGTGTGTGTGTGTGTGTGTGTGTGTGTGTGTGTGTTGTGTGTGTGTGTGTGTGTGTGTGTGTGTGATAAGGATGAAGTCATGCTGAGTCACTGAGAACCAGTAAAGGGTGGAAACGTTTCCACTAACGTGTCTAATTACAAACAATCACATAATATTTTCATTTATTTACAAACAGAAATATTGTTTATTAGTTATTGTTTAGACAACTTTCACTTGTTGTGTTTCTAATTTTAGTCTTTTAATTTATTTAAAAAAATATGCTTTAACATTCAGTTGTTTAGAAATGTTTAATATAAAATGTATTAAGAATTTAAAATATTTATAATATAACAATTATTATCCTCCAATATACTTAAATACATAATTATTATTATTACAATTATTGTATTTATTTGTTAAAAAAATGAAAGTTTACCTTAATATTTATCTCATTGTCATATTTTTTTAAATACAAACCAGTTAATCACGTTTATCTTTAAACTTATTTATTTAAATTATTTTTTTAAATTATTTAAATATATATTATATCAGAAACAATGTGAAATATTTGAAATGTCATACTAATATTTTTTTTAACTTATTTATTTCCAATTTAAAAAAAATAATAAATTAAATATTAATTAATTAATTCATTATTATTAATGATTGAAATATTATGTAAAAAATATGAATATGTAATTGACATTTTGTTGATCCTTATTTTTAATTTTTGTAAACTAAAAACAATGAATATAACATTTCATTTATATAAAACAATCAGTTAGAATAGAATTAGAATAATACATATTACTGTATATTGATATATTATAATAATAATATTGTTACCAACAATGAAGCGTATGCACAGGTTTTTTAGGAGTAAAATATCAACAAAAAGCTTAAAACCAAAAATATAAAATAGGAAACGACTGAATAAAGAGCGACATTTATTTACACAGACTAATTAAAAGTCCATTAATAAATCTAAAGTCGTTTCTTAATAAGGAGTGAGGAATGCAGATGTGATTTATTGTTTTAATAAGATCTAAATAAAACCTGTTAAAATCAGAACAACACTGGCCCCTGCTGGACAACAAAGGAACGTCCACTGATCCCTGAACAACAATTAGTCCAAATAAAGTCATTCATTAAAAATAACAATCAGTGGATTTTCTGCTTCAAACTTCCACGCACGCACGCACGCACGCACGCACACACACACACCTGGGATAGGGTCTGACCTCAGAGTCTCTGACAGAGAAACAAAATGACGCCTCCGTCATCGTTAAATCATCTGTGAATTATAATCTGTAGATTATAATCTGTGGATTATTTGTGCAGCTCCTGTGGCGCGCTGAACGACTCGTAAACCATGGCAGCAAAACGCTTCATCTGCTCATTGGTCAGTAGGTCCTGAGCAAAAACACAATATATAATATACTCATTAAAAACACAATATATAATATACTCATTAAAAACACAATATATAATATACTCATTAAAAACACAATATATAATATACTCATTAAAAACACAATATATAATATACTTATTAAAAAACAACAATATATAATATATTCATTAAAAACAATATCCTCATTTTGTGTGTTTTTTAGTCATTTTGCAAGTTTTTGTTGTCGTGACTTTCGTAGTCGTTTCATAGTCGTTACGTAGTCGTTACGTAGTCGTTTCGTAGTCGTTTCGTAGTCCTTACGTAGTCATTTCGTAGTCGTTACGTAGTCGTTACGTAGTCCTTACGTAGTCGTTTCGTAGTCGTTTCGTAGTCCTTACGTAGTCATTTCGTAGTCGTTACGTAGTCCTTACGTAGTCGTTTCGTAGTCGTTACGTAGTCCTTACGTAGTCGTTTCGTAGTCGTTTCGTAGTCCTTACGTAGTCGCTACGTAGTTGTTTCGTAGTCGTTTAGTGTTTTATGTATTGTTGGAGTTATTTTGTGTGTTTTTGTCCTTGTTTTGTTTGTTTATGTTGTCGTTTTACAGTTTTATGTTGTTGTGTTTTTACCACTTTGTGTGTTTTGTTGACATTTTTATGAGTTATTTTTTTTCTATGTGTTTTTTTTACATATTTATGACCATTTAATGTACTTTTCAGCATCAGTTCAGGATGAAAACGTTCTCCTACCTCCACAAAGTGACTCTGAGTCTCACTGCAGATGGTGTTGATCTGACCGTTGATGATTGGGATGATCTTTGCTAGAGGCAGACTGACCGCAGACAGACTGGAAACACACACACACACACACACACACACACACACACACGCACACACACACACACACACACACACGATAAATAAAACTAAATATGAGTTCTGTTGTTCCAATAATCATTAATAATGATGTTTCATAATGAATCAGAAGATGTTGTGGTATTATTCATTGAATCATGAACCCACTGATCTCAGTTCACCTGTCAGGCATTGAACTGGGGGCGGAGTCTCCTGGAGACGAGCTGGGGGTGGGGTCTCCTGGAGACGGGCGGAAAAACTCGGCCAGGTTGTCAAGGAGACGAGAAAAACCTCGGTTCAGACAGACGTCCAGAACGCCACTGAAGTCTGGACTGTTGAACACACACACAACTACTGTTACACACACACACACACACACGCACGCACACACACACACACGCACACACCTGTCCAGAACGTCTCTGGTCTCATTCAACAGTCTGATGGTCATCACATCGCTCTCTGTCAGACCGCATGCCTGCACAGAACACAGGACCGTTAGCAACGTTAGCTTTGTCCATCGGTGCCGCCGTAGCAGGGACGCACCTGGTCTTTGAGCGTGTTCTCCTCATCCGCTAGCATGTAGCGGGACAGTGGGCGGTCGGTGCCGGCCTCCACCTCGGCTCTGATCCAGTTCAGCTGCTGCTCCACCTCCAGTAGAGACATGTTGTGTTTCAGAGACACACTGAGGACACACACACAGACACAGACACACAATCACAGACACACACACAGACACACACTTTGTGAAGTCACTGAGTATTTTGGATAGTATTTTTTAGTTCTTGTTTTGTGTTCTTTAGTTTTTGTCTTTTTGGAGTCATTGTTTTGGTTGTGGTTGTGTGTGTTTTGGTTGTAGTTTTGTGTATTTTGGTTGTAGTTTTGTGTATTTTGGTTGTAGTTTTGTGTATTTTGGTTGTGGTTTTGTGTGTTTTGGTTGTGGTTTTGTTTGCTAGTTTGTGTTTTTCTGTTCTTTTGTGTGTACTTTAATCATCTTGTGAAATTTTGAAAAAGAAATCCAGTTATTTGTCGTCACTTTTCAGCAATTTCCTGTTTCTTGGAGTGAATTAATGTATGTTTGCTGTCTTTTTTGTGCATTTCTATGTCATTTTATGTGTTTTGCAAATCACACTGTGTGTATTTTTGTTGTGGTTTTGTGTATTTTGGCTTGCTGTTATGAGCGTTTTCTCTTCTTTTGTGTATACTTGTAGTCGTCTTGTGTGTTTTTGAAACAGAAGTTAATTTTTTTGTTGTCTCATGTATTTTCATGTCATTTTGTGCGTTTGCTTTGGGGGACGCACAACCTTAGACGAAGGTAAATGTATTCTTACCAAGGGTCACGTGTTTAAAGTAATCTAAAGCAGTAGTGAGTGTATAAATGTCGTCCCAGTCTCTTTATTTCCCTGAATATAATTGTCATGAATGACGTACCCTCCCAGTGAGTTGTGCACGGCCTTCTTTACCACACTGATCAGCTCGGTCAGACCTGTGGACACACACAGGAAACGTAACGGATCAAAGTCTGGATAATGATCCACGTTTAAATATTGTGTTTAATGTGTGAGCCTCACCGTCTCCGAGCAGATGTTGGATGCTGGACAAATACTGCTGCTGAACGTCCTGAGGAGTCTGAGAGGAGAAGTGATGTCATCACTAACTACGCTAAACACTGGAAAACTCAACTTCAACTCAACTACGATCACAGACTTCAACACATTCCTGTTCTGTTTATATTTCATCTTTTTTCTTTAATTCAGTGCTTCTCAAAGTGTGGGGTGCGCCCCCTGGTGGGGAACGGAGACATGACAGGTGGGCCACGCCAAACAGGAGGACATTTTCAATTTCATACCAATCTTTGCTATGACAAAAACAAGTTTATTTAATAAAAAATACAGAACTTAAAGAACATTTTATAATAGATGTATGGTCAAATATTTAGTCCTTTATTGATAAAGATTAACAGTAAATACACATGAAATATTATAATATTAAGAAATTAAAAGAGCATTAAATGATTATATATGGACCAGGAACTAAATTATTAAAACAATAATATACATCAGTGTGTACTTCACATGGAGCTGAATGATAAACTTTCAATATTTCATTTTTGGTTTTCTTAAGCTTTTTGTCCCAGATTATAACAATGTTTGGTTATTTCCTGTATTTTTAAACGCTGCACTTTCAACATTTGTTTTTATGCCTGTGATTAGTTGAATTTAGTTTTTGATTTATTATGAAATATGATATTTGTTCCTGGTTTGTTCAGTAAATATGAAAATGTTCCAGTTGTGAGGATTATTTAGGGTGTCAAAGGGAGCAGGAGGAGGGGTTTAAAGTTGACCTTTACTCATAGTGAATAAAGGTTAAAGAAGCAGTGGATTAATCAGACGTCATTACAGGCTGTTAAACACGGTGAATGGAGTTAATTATTGTTATTGATTTTACATTTATGAACAGCTGAAACAAACGTGCACTGAGATCACGTGAGATTTAAGCAGTTTTCGCTACATTTGATGGTGAAAAATATTGAGGAAATTAGATTTTCTACAAAAATGTGTTGGTAAGAATGAAATCAGTGACATATTTAAAATAAATAAATATATAGTTAAATATTGTTGGTGAGGGTTTAATTTGTGAGATTTTTCAGTCTGCAGCTGTTATTTCTCTATAAACATTATTTTAACCTAACCATAGATATGAACTTTTCATTATAATTCTGGATTTTTTTATGTTTTTAATGCATCATGTTTTTTTCAGTGACGTAAACACAAAATATGCATTTTTTCTTTTTTTTCAAAAATAAGGGGCAAAATAGAACATTTGATATGAAGTTATTACAGACTTGACTTGGTCAATAATTGATAGGAACATTGATTTTGAGCCATTATTACTTTTAGAGTTATGAGCATTTATTGAAAATACCAACACTATTTAAGCCTAAGTAAACCAAAACGGTACCTTTCATAGAAAGATCAATTATAAATATTTTTCCCACTTTTTTCACATCAGATATTTTCAATAACTTCAGACCTAACCCTAAATATAAAGTTTTTCATTATATTTTTATGTCCTTTCTGTCATAAAAACACAATTTTCTTTCAATGACAAAAACACAAAATGTGCATTTTATTTTTCAAAAACAGGGTGCAAAATGAAATATTTGATATGAAGTTATTACAGACTTGACTTGGTCAATAATTGATTGATTTTGAGCCATTATTACTTTTAGAGTTGAGAGCATTTATTGAAAAAACCAAAGCTATTTGACAGTAGTTACCACAACTGTACCTTCATAATAGTGTAATATATATAAATCATATATAAATATTTTTTCCACTTTTCTCACATCATAACGTCAGACTTAACCATAAATCTAAAGTTTTTCATTTCATTTTTGTATCTGTTGAGTTTTTTTGCCCTTTTTGTCATAAACTGAATGAACCAGTTCATTTTGACTTTCACACACGCCTTAACACACACACACACAAAATATATTCACACCTCTCTGTTCTGTGTATCCCAACACATCAACACCATTTCTATGGTTGCCATGTATTTTGCCTGGTAAGGCCCTCATGTGGCCCTCGGTCTAATTTTATCCGGCCCCCAAAGTAAACGTACAAAATGACAGAAAAACACACAAACAAAAGCAAGAATACACTTAAAAATACAAAGAATTACACCATTGTAGGAAAATACTGTAAAAACACACAAAACTACTCAACAGTAATAGACAAAATTACTTAGAAAATATACAGAATTACTGAAAATGACAACAAAAGTACACAAAAAGACAAGAAAAACACACAAAAAATGACTCTGCAAACCCACAGTACGAACAAAGATGCAAAACAACAACAGAAATACACAAAAAATACTCCAAAAAATTCAAAATGAAACACACAAATACACAATATGACTCCTAGAAACATATATTTTACAGGAAAAACACAAAAGGACAACAGAAATGCACAAAATGCTTCACAACGAGTAAAACAACAACAAACAAAACAGAATGACTATAAAAACTATTTGTTCCTGTATTAATGCAGATCACTCGTCTATCTATAAAGCAGCAAAGGTCTGCGTGTGTGTGTGTGTGCGTGTGTGTGTGTGTGTAGAGCAAATATCTCCCCGACACGGTGCGAGTTCAACCTGAAACTTTGTCAACGGCTTCCAAATACCAAGTGTGTGCGTCTGTTATTTTGGAGTCATTTGGTGTAGCAAAACGTTCAAAACGTTAATTTCAAGATCACGGCACTGTCGGTAATGAACGCAGTATTGAGTGCGCTACTTATGGCTCCGGGTTCATGACGTCACTGTGTCGCACTTTGTTTGGGTTTAAAAAAGAAAAGGTCAATATTAAAAACGTTTTATGTACTGATAAAAGTTATTGAAGTTAATATTTCATGGTTATTGAACATTAATCCTGTGATTCCAAACTTCCTTTAAATGGTGAGTCACGGACTCCCCTTCCTCCGGCTGTGCACCCACACACGACTGATGCGTGTGAGAGTGCCAGGATGTACATGCTGAACGCACACACAGTCGTTTAGAGAGAGAGTTGCTACTTTGGTGTTGCAGAACCTTTATTTTTGGTGCTACTGTCTCGTCTCTTTTTTATCTCTCAACAACCTGTGACGGATTATGTGCAATGACGCGCCTGTGCGTGCGTGTGTGAGAGATAACCCACGGAGGAGATGGAGGTAGCCACGTACGCACGCACACACAAAAATACACAAAATGACTCCAGAATCACTACAATGGCAACAAAAAAACAATACTTATACAAAAAATGCACAAAAGGACAACAGAAAGATACAAAAACACACAATAACTCCAAAAAACATACATTACAGAAAAATACACCAAACAAAAATATATAAAAATGAGTAAAAAAACAAACACATTAATCATGTTCATGTCACACAGAATTAAACCAGTGAAATCACACGTACTATTTGACTTTACACCCACAAATAAACACCTTTATAACACTAGAGAGTGTGTACACCTCTATGTACATCCAACCTTCAAACACATGCTCATTGACAACTCTACTTAAGCTCCTCCCACTATATGAATACATACTGCCAACGGGCACTGTACTAGTTATTCTAATGCTGATATGAATGTTGATCATGTGACCCTCTGATCAAACAAACACTTTTTTGTGGCCCTGCTGTAATAATAGTTGCCTACCTCTGCTCTAAAGAATAAATCTCTGCTGACCCTAGTGGCTTTGGGGGGTGGTGGGGGCGTCGTCTAACCTAAAACCTGTTTTCCCTTTATTTTGAAGGTTTGAGGCTTCGATTTATTAGGTATTTTTTGGAAAAACCACTTTTATGCGTCAGGATAACAGCATATCTAAAATATGTGTTATAATGGGAGTCAATGGGACCATTTAGTGTTGCTACATTTCATATTTCCTGTTTTATACGTCTGGCAATAAAAATGATCATGGAATTATTAGGGCTCTATAAATACATGTTTTGTTTTTTTTTTCAAATTCTGTGTTTTCCACATTCATTTTTTTAATTTAATTTAATTTTTTAGAAATATTAATCTTTTTCTTCTTTTTTTTTAAATAATTAGTTTTTAACCCCTATGAGAAAAAAAAACTAATAAAAAAAATCAAACTATAATTAAACAAAAATGTATGTCAAAAATAAAAATGTAACTTAAAATAATGATATAGATACAATTAAAAGGTAGATATAATGTAAGTTGTAATGATGTGGATTATTGTAACTCCTCCTTTTTAATTATTTATATGTCATATAAAGATGTATGAGAACAGCATTAATAACACCATATTTCCCCTCAGAGGATCAACAGTTTACTGAATATGATCAGGTTTATTGATAGTTCAGTATCAGAAGTTATCATTAATCTACGATGTTTCAGACGCTACCATTCATGGAATCAATGGCCTCGTTCACAACAACAGAACAACTGTTTCTTATGGATCTTCTATAACTGTGATGAGACGTGTTGTTCAGAGCGTCAAGAGAAACAAGCAAAGCTTCACAGACACGTTGAAGTTCAACAGGAACTGGTGGCTCCATATTGAGGAGTCAGTGATGAGTTTAGATGATGTTTGGTTTAGATCAGGGCTCTACACTAACTTCTCCAATGGTGGCACAGGTGGGGGGGGTACAGCATAGACATACATGCTGATGAATAGTTGACTTAACTGGCATACCGTAGTTTTATATGAAGTAAAGATTGACAATGACTAGATATATTTGCTAAATGTTTTCAGGTTTTAATGTCAATATGAAGTTTTTCTGCAACAAGCAGTGGCAGAAATAATAATAATAATTAATAGCCTCTGTAAAAAAATAACTATTTATTTCAATAGTTTTTTTTAAAGCTATAGGGAGCCATTGTATAAGAGTCAAAGGACCACATGAGGCTCCAGAGCCACAGGTTGCAGACCCCTGCTCTGGTAGAACCACAGCTGAACATCTGTCCTGGTATCATAGTCCATCAGTTCTGGTCCCTCCATGATGATTCTGATGAGTGTGTACGCTTTATCGCTGAGCTCAGCACGTTTTTCCTTTTTACTGCTGCTCTCAATGTGAGCGTGAACTCAGTGATCGACTCGTTATGTCTGGCTACGTTCACGGACCGCGAGCACTCCAAAGGAGCTCATTGGTGTTTATACTCTGTGAATTCACCTGCAGCCAAGTTGTGTGAGCGTGCACCGTCTCCTCACCAGACCGACCCGAGTCTGACCATTAACTTAAATTGTAGGTCTGAGCCCGAAGCAAACCTGACATAAATTATTATTTGATTGAACGTATTGCAGCCGGTAGATTATTAGCGCGGTGAGTCGTGCAGCGAGGGTGGAGGGGGGGTGGGGGTGTGCACACACCACAGCCCATAAGGTATTTTAATGACGTGACTCTGGCCGTTATCACAGTTTTACTGGCTTTAATGGAGGTCGTAGTAACACGCCAAAAATAAACAAACAAAGAACCATCTTACACGTCATACACTCACTACCGTGGGGACAGAATTGTTTCCTCGTTTCCTGCTTACCCCCGCCCTTTCACCAGCCTCCCAGCCAATCAACACTCAGAACACATGTAAACAAAGACACACATTGGCAGAGAAAGCTGTAACCATGATGCCTTCATGGCCGTGGGAAATCTCAGCATCAGTTAACCACTGAATACACAGGAACATGACAGAGCGCCCAGCCGCTCCGTCCATAATAAAGTCAACCATACGTACTTGCACGGATGTGACCAGATAAAATTTTCACTCGCACACACTGAAAATATACTCGCATATGCGACCATTTTGGTTGCAGTCTCGAGCCCTGGTTTAGATGCCATTTGGGGTGGTTTAGACGACGTTTGGGGTTAGGGTTAGATTACGTTTGGGGTGGTTTAGACGCCGTTTGGGGTGGTTTAGACGCCGTTTGGGGTGGTTTAGATGCCGTTTGGGGTGGTTTAGACGCCGTTTGGGGTGGTTTAGATGCCGTTTGGGGTGGTTTAGACGACGTTTGGGGTTAGGGTTAGATGACGTTTGGGGTGGTTTAGATGCCGTTTGGGGTGGTTTAGACGCCGTTTGGGGTGGTTTAGACGCCGTTTGGGGTGGTTTAGACGACGTTTGGGGTGGTATAGATGCCGTTTGGGGTGGTTTAGATGACGTTTGGGGTGGTTTAGATGCCGTTTGGGACGGTTTAGACGCTGTTTAAAGCAGTGATATCAGGAGGGGGAAGGGTGCATCTAATAGGGTGCAATGACTGTTTTTTTAAAGTCTAACTGTTGAGGCACAAAATACATTTTCAGTTTCACTTTTAAAAAGAAAAAGAACTATTATGTAGTTTTGCATTGTTTACTATAGAACCAGAATTTAAATTAATAGGCTTCTTCTTAATTTGTATTATTCCTTTATTTCAATCAAGATTTATTTTTAGTTAAATTGCATTGTTTTGAATAGTTTATCAAGGGGTTCTTTTGGCAATTAAAAATAAAAGGAAAATAGTACAGTAGTTTCTAGTCCCCCCCCCCCAAAAAAAGGAATGTTTATTAGTCATTTGTCTAGAGTCCCATTTTGTAAAAAAAATTGTGAGAGAATTGTATCGTAAACCCAGTATTGAGAATCGAATCGTATCGGGAGTTGAGTGATTCGTTACAATCATTACAGACATGGTATTATATTAGTTTCATGAGAATGATCAAAAAGCGACTCTCAGAAATGTTTCTCAATTAAAAAAACGTTCATTGTCTCACGGTGATGGCGTTTCATCCACATTCTGTTCATTTCCGTGTTCAACAGTTAATTCCCTTTTCATTGGTCAATTCCGTGATTCCGTTAACGTGGATTTCATAGGGCCCTAAATTATGAACATGACAATAAAAGAAAACTGTCCAAAGTTCTTACAATTAGGCTTTAAACTGAATGAGATATTGAGAATTTAAAACCCTGAATAAGCAGAAAGAACACGTTTGGTTATCAAAGGGTTAAAAATGTCCATTCCGATAAACTGTAAGAGATGAAAGCTCACCTGTGTGCTCTTCCCCAGGGAGTTGTCCAGGTACAGGTATCCCCCAATGACGTTGAGCTGGATCCTCAGTAGAACCACCAACATGCAGGTGCTGTAGATGGCAGCGATGGTTCTACTGAAACCTGAGCAGAGATCAACGTTTACGTGTGTTTGACTCATAATGGAGGAAATAAACACTCACTAATTATCTTTAAATCCTCCCAGATCTCCAGTTTGTTGGAAGGTCTGTGGGAAAAAAAAGAAAACCAGTAAAACACGACGTCTTTAACATTCACTCCTTATGAGAGTAAAACTGGTCGTTCTAAACTATTATTCTCTAGATCAGACATTGATATAAAACTGAGGAAATGACCCTACAAAAGACAAAAATACACAAAATATCGATATAATATACAAAATGACAACATAAACACACAAAATGACAACAAAACAACAACAAAAATACACAAAAGACAGAGAAATATATAAAGTTTAAAACATAATGACTCCAAAAACACACAAAACAACAACAAAATACACAAAAAATAGACAATATACAAAACGACAACAGAATGACTGCAAAAACACATTAAAAGGACGACAAAAATACACAAAAGATAGAGAAATATAAAAAGTTTACAACATAATGACCCCAAAAACACACAAATTTCATTCAATTTACATTTCTCCATGTTGTTGTTGTTGTTACAAGAATGACGTGCATCTGCACAGAGTCCTTCTGCAAGCACGTCATTGTTTAGTAACTAGTTGGTTCCGCTGTCGTGATTTCACAACGTTACAGTAAATTATATAGTTTTAAAAAAAATGAACGTTAAAACCACACAAAACACCAAAAACGACTAACCCTACAAAACGACAAAAAAAATACACAAAAGATAAAGAAACATACAAAAAACACGACCCTAACCATATAAAACTACAAGAAAAATACACAAAAGATAAAGAAACATACAAAATGACAACATAACGACTGCAAAAATACACAAAACAAATGAAAAAATACACGACAGATAGAGAAATACACAAAATGTAGAGCCCTAAAACTAACACAAAATTATCCATAAATAATGGAGACTGTTAAATGTGAGACTAATTATAATCATAAACATATACTTGTATTAAAATGCAAGATTTTTAAAACATTGATTTAAGACATTTTAATGACAACTAAGGCCTTATTTTTAGATTCATGAATTTAATGCCTTTTAAGACTGGCATTAACCCTGTAATATATTGCCCAGCCCTACCTAACCCTGTACAATGGCCACCTCACACACATGTAACTCCAGAGGAGTTTATTATTAATAATAATAATAATAATAATAACTGTCTCTTACTTGGTCTTCAGCAGCTCAGTGAGGCTTTCTGAACGCAGCTGATTAATGACAGCCTCCCTCAGTGACGGCAGAATGGATAAAACTGAAACGACAGGAAGTGTGTGAGCACAGACACGTTCATAAGTGAATATGTAATAAGTTCATATTTCTCACCCGTCATGTTACAGGTTCTCTGGTTGCTCTCAAAGTGGAACTGCCTCCTGGCCTGAGCGATGTACTCCGTCGCCTCTCGTTCCTGGAGGTCTCTGAGCTTCTTCTGAGCATATTTACCCAGAACATAAACTCCTGAGAAGATCACAGGAATATATGAGCTCAGGAAACTTTACAAGAAAATAAACATAAATCAGAAATATACAAAATGACAACATCGTGACTGCAAAAACACACAAAACAACTAAAAAAAAAAAAAAAAAATAGCCTCGACCCTAACCACACAAAACTAGAAGAAAAATACACAAAAGATAAAGAAATGACAACATAACGACTGCAAAAACACACAAAACAACTAAAAAAAATACACGACAGATAGAGAAATATATATTAAATGACAACATAACGACTGCAAAAATACACAAAACAACTTAAAAAATACACAAAAGATAGAGAAATACACAAAATGACAGCGTAATGACTGTAAAAAAACATATAAAACGACTAAAAAAATAAACACGACAGATAGAGAAATGCACATCTGATATAATGTAGAGCCCTAAAACAACACAAAATTATTCAAAAACAGATAAAACAACTACACAAATACACAAGTGAGAAAAAATGACAACATGACTCCAAAACCACACAAAACACCACAAAAAAAAAAAAAAAAAAAAAAAAAAAAAAATCTACAACATTGAAATTAAATGAGACAAAACAACTAAAATACACAAAATGACATTAGAAATTTAAAATAAACGACAAAAACACACTTTCTTTACTTAACACGTGATGTGTTTCAGAATATAACACATTAGTAATGTTAATGTGTCAAAATGACTTTTACACTTGTTATTAAACACGTTTTAAAAGGTAAATCAAAGTCCTGAGTGAAACTATGTATGCCAAACAAAAGAAGGACATAAAACTGTCTATTTAAGCTTTTGAAGTTTGTTTTGCAATTCTTTATTGATTCATATTAATCATAAAACGCTCTAATGAGACGGTTTTTAAACGGAGTCTGGCGTGTCAGATCGATAGCACGGGAGCTAACACGGATTTACCTCCAACTACAGCTCCTGTGAATAAAAATTTCCTTTTGTGGCGTTTCATAAAATTCCAAATAGACGAAAACATGTTGGAAATCAGGACAGTTTTCCAAAGAAAAGTCGTTTAACCGTCATGAGTTCGAGATCTTGGTTCGTTCAGAGCGAACGTGCTGCGACTAACTCACGGAAAGAGCCGAACAAAAACGGAAAGAGTCGAACGTAGTCATCCGCATTTGACTTTCAAAATAAGAGGCAACATAAAGTTGAGTGCAGATTAAATTAAATTGTGCATTACTAAAAACGTGTCTGTGCAAAAAATACAAATCACATACTCTTTAAATTATTATTATTATTATTATTATTATTATTATTATTATTATTATTATTATTATTATTATTATTATTATTTACATGTTTCTGTTGTACTTGGTATGATTATATCAGCTGTTCATTCGTGTTTTATTTATTTATTCATTCATTCATTAATCTTTATTTTTAATACACAAAGCAAAATACTCAAAAATCAAACCTAATTTTAATACCTTTCGCAATCAATCTTTATAATATTTTAAATCCCTTAAAATGCTAAAAAATATAATAATAATATTAACAAAGCAAAAAACTTGCTAAACATGATTGAAGAATTTATACTAACAGAAAAACCATAGCCCTTTTAAATCTCTATTCTACTGTACCATGGAGTTATTCCCTTCAAAAGCCCTTATGTATGTGTTATTTGTTTATATTCTTCTTTATTTGTGTTGTTGTTGTTGTTGTTGTTGTTGTTGTTTTTTACGTTATTATTTTGTTCCTTTGTGTAGAAATTGAACTTGTGGTTTCGATCTTTAATATGCTATCCCATCTATTGATCGTTGTATATGACATTTAGGTCTTGTTATCTGTTTATATTGTGCACTTTTGCTCAATAAAATGAATAAGTAAATAAATAAATACAATAAAATAAAATCTTGCAAATAAAGTTTGAAGAAGTGCGTGTTATAATTATAAAATGTTTAAAATCATACAAAAATAAGATTCCAATTTTAAACATTAAAGCCTTTAATTGTGTTCGTCTTTTAGTTTATTTTTAATCCACACTTGGTGAGAAACGTCAACATTATGCGTTTATTTTGTAGGAATTATTCGGTGTAATTGCCGGAAGTTTGACTCACGAGTCAGCGGAAACCGGTCCGTCTAATATTTTCTTCCCCTTCGTGTTTCCGTGTGGCCTCGATGCCCAAACGGAGTTCAGAATATTTACCGAAAATATGATGAATTAAAGCGAATTAAAAAAAAAATAAAAACACGCAAAAAGTCAGTCAATGGAATCTACACGCGGGGTTACCTGGTGACAGTTTCCATGGAAACAGAGGGGCGCGTTTTGGCGGGATTTTGTCCGCGCGACGAAGAAATCGACAGATGGATGTCCTGCGCCTTCGACATGGTGACAAAAATAACCTTAAATATCGACTTTATTTCCCATTTCAAAGCTTTAATACTGAGAACAGCACGTTATTATTTAAAAAAAAAAACATATTCAATGATAGTTACAGAAAACATATTTAATTAATTTAATTTAATTAAAAATCAATTAATTTCAGATTTAAATTAAATAATATTTTTTTAATAAGTCAAGATGATTAATTAAAAAAATATTTTCCATTCTGACCTGTTTACGATATAAAATGTATTTATTTATATAAGAATATATATATATATATATATATATATATATATATATATATATATATATATAATAGACACTCACTGCTCCTTTAGATCACTTTACTTCAGATATAGGAAACTGGCGGCCCGGGGGCCACATGTGGCTTTTGATGTAACTTTGTGCGGCCCCAACATATATGTACAAAATAACAAAAACACACACAAAGCAACAGCAGAAAAACATCAAATTACTCCCGAAAAAAACACCAGAGGACTACAGAAACACACAAAAGGACTATAAAAACACACAAAAGGACTATAAAAACACACAAAAGGACTATAAAAACACACTAAAGGACTATAAAAACACACAAAAGGACTATAAAAACACACAAAAGGACAACAGAAACTCTAAATAAGAACAGAAAAATATACAAAACAATAACCAACCATACAAAATTACAGAAAAACATAACAAATATTATACAAATATACCAAATGAAACCAAAAACACATAAAATGAGAGACTAAACAATTCTTCATGTCAGAATAATGAACGTATATTTAAAGGTCACAGCCTCTTGAAGCAGTTTACAGGTTCTCCATGTCTGTGATTCCAGGCCAAAGACGCTCTGCAGAACGGGGAGGTGCCGGTCGGGTGTTTGTTGGTCCACAAAGACCAGGTCGTCGGGAGGGGGAGGAACCAAGTCAACGAGACCAAAAACGTGAGAATTAAGAGAAAAAATCCTCCCAATGTTTGACAGCACGATGAGTTACTTTATGAATCAAACACAAACTGAGGGATGTTCACTTTACACTAGTTTTTAAAAAACTTTTTCAAAATGATTCTTTATTTTTTTTAACAACATATATATTTATATTTATTCTAAAAAAAAAACAAAAATACTGGTATTTATGTCTAATATATGATTGTTTTAATTATAAGTGTAATCCATTTAATATTTCTGAAAAAACAACTTCCTAATAAACACTTTTTTTATATGATACAATTTATGGTGAATTATTTTACACATTAAAAAATATTTACATCTACCTCCAAATTTTATTTTCACCTCAATATTTATATTGTTTTTTTCTCACTGTACATATACATATGTTGAGTTTATTGTGTCTGAAATGAAAGCATAGAACAAATAAGTAATTATTGTGTAAAAAGAAGTGATGGAATCCATGAACGATACTGTTCAGCTGGTACCACCGTGTGTTGGACAAGTTACTTTGAAAATGTATTACATTATATATTATTCATTTTTTCAAGGCTGATTCAACCTTCATTGCTGCAGAACAGATTTACATTATTAACACACTTCCTGTTGCCTGAAAAAGGCCTTTTTGCATCATTCTGAAATGTACATTATTTTACAGTTTCGGGAAACCAAACCTTTTTTTAAACCTCTGGCATTTAAAGCTGTTCATTGGATTTGCAATAAATAACTGGATAGTGTGTGTGTGTGTGTGTGTGTGTGTATTTATATACATATATATATATATGTACAGTATATATATGTGTGTATATATATATATATATATATATTTAATTTTTTTTTTAAAGAAATACATATATTTATTTGTAATATAATTTTTTTTAATTGTTTTTTTTTTTTGAAAGAATAATCTGCCCTTTTAATCTTTTCTTTAACTTTATTAATAATAATAATGTAAGGTTATTAATTTTTTTACTCATTTAAAAATCTCAATACCTTCCTCCAATTTTAATATTTATCTCAATATTTTACAATTTCTATATTTTTTTTCACTTAAAATATTTTCCCAATTTTCACATTTTTAAAGTATTTTCAGTTTTTATTCAAATATAAACATTTGTTCTTTCTTTGTAGTAACTGTAATCTGATTACTGTGTATCATACTTTCTCACACGTTTAAATCCTGATAATAAGAATTATAATAATAATAATAATGATAATGATAATGATAATAATAATAATAATAATGATAATAATAATAATGATAATAATAATAATAATAATGATAATAATAATAATAATAATGATAATAATAATAATGATAATAATAATGATAATAATGATAATAATAATAATGATAATAATAATAATAATAATAATAATAATAATGATAATAATAATAATAATAATAATAATGATAATAATAATAATAATAATGATAATAATAATAATAGTGTGTATGTTTTCCAGGCGACCCGACACGCTGAGGTGGTGGCTCTGGACCAGCTCTTGGACTGGTGTCGCCATGGTAACCAGGATGTGAGGCGGGTGTGTGAGCAGACGGCGCTGTATGTCACCGTGGAGCCGTGCGTCATGTGTGCGGCGGCGCTGCGTCTCCTCAGTATCTTTCACCTGTGTGTGTACGTGTGTGTACGTGCGTGTGTGTGCGTGTTTGTTGTGAGTCCCTGACTGTCAGACGTCCCCGTGGTCGTGTACGGCTGCAGTAACGAGCGTTTTGGAGGCTGTGGGTCAGTGCTGGACGTTTCCTCTGCAGAGCTCCCTCACACTGGGACTGTGTTTAAGGTGTGTGTGTGTGTGTGTTTTGTCTTGGACAGTACTGATGCTAATGGAAAAAATAAAAATTTGCTGTTTTGTAATTGAGTTCACATAATTAATATAATATTTCTTTTATTAAAATCTATTATATTATATTATATTATATTAAACAAAAACTGTTCTCTGGCTTACACATACAGTATATAGTTAATAATTCTAAAATTATGTTTCATATCAAGTTTGACCACATTTTACCATTAAAAATATATAAATCTATGGCTGTACTGACAGAAAAAAAGTCTCAGAATCCCACACAACAAATAAATAATACCAATATATTCATTGATTATGAAGCCTAACAGGGTAACCAATAGATGATAAACTAATTAGATGATCAATAATATGTATTTGTGTATTTTATAGCTGATATAAGACTTGGATCAAACTGAGCTGTTAGCATTAGAGATGCTAACAGAAAGCTAATACAAGGGGAAGGTCACATTTTATTAGGTTATTTATTAAATTCTCAGTAATTGTGAATAATTGTAATTTAATTGAGAACATAATTGTAATTGACTTTCAAGGGAAAATAATTGTAATTATAATTGGAAAAAATGCCTGTCACTGTAATCAGAATTGAGTTGTAATTGAAGATGGATAATGAAAGATGTAATTGTAATTGATCCCAACCCTGTGTTCAGTGTGTTTCAGGTCACCGAGCAGAGGAAGCCGTACACATGTTGAAAACTTTCTATAAACAGGAAAATCCAAACGGTGACAAAAGCTTTTTTTCTCTTTTTCTGTTTCAGACGTTTTTTAAAGCTTTTTAACGTTTCCTTCGTTAATGAAATAATAAAGTGTCGTCTCATCCTCTAATATTTGATTTATTTATATTTTTAGTGATTGGATCTTTGCTTTTATAACTTCACCATCATGTGATTCCTTTATTTTGTGTCTGATACGATCATTAATAATGTTTTTATTGTTTTTAATTGTGTTTCAGCTCCGAGGCCTAAAACACGGAAGGACTGAAGCTGAAATATGACTTTGTTTTTTTTTTACCTGATTGTTTTGTTTTTCAGAGGAAATTAATAATAAAAAAAATCTACCAAAATCATGGATTAGTCCAGGGTTTTTCAAACTTGGGGTCGTGACCCATATGGGGTCGCCTGGAAATAAAATTGGGTCACTTGAAATGTCTAATAATAATGAAATAAAATAAATTACGTTTTATAATAAAAAAGATGTATTTTTTCCTCAGAGTCCTTAGAGCAGGACAAAAAATAATAAAATTAAAATGAGGTCACCTGAAATGTGTCATAATAAAATAAATTTACAAAAACATTAAAATAATATTGTTAAATTTATATATATATATATGGAGGAATGTATTTATTGAATATTTTGCACAATTAAAAAGCCAAACATAATAACAGAGCAGGAAGAGGAAGAAAGCTCATAGAGCTTAAATAATGATTGTAACTTTTTCAAAATAAAATACCACACGTGATCTCAAACAATTATCTACACTTTCACTTTCTCAAATATAAATGTAGTTAAAAACAAAATGCAGTGTACAAATATCTGACACAGTAAAACAAACATAATCAAAAACTGATTTCAGAGAAAAAGTATCTGGTGTCGCCAGAAATTTTTGTTATAAAAATGGGGTCACGACCCGAAAAAGGTCAGGAACCACTGCTTTAGTGTTTACAAACTTAACAAAGGGAAGAGAAATCAATCAAACGATCTGAAATCTCTCCTTTTGTTTTCCTCTGAAACTCATTTTAATAATAATAAAACTTTGTATTCATGTATATTGTTTTTATTTCTATGACTTAACATAGTTTAAAATAAATCTTTTATCAATTCATTTGATCTTTGGGTATAAACGTCACTCACCCTGCCACCAGGGGGCCCCGCTACTCCAGACAACCGTGGAACAATCCTGTTTAAAAAAAAAAGCTTTTTCACATTTCTGTGCATCAATCTCAAAGAAACACTTTCAGAATAAATCCTGAAAGATCGAATCTATTCTGCCACAGTATTAGTGCTGAGTCATGGTTTGAACACCATAGATCACCTGAGTCTTTTTGTTGAAAACCAGTCACTGAGTATTTCTGCTGCATCATGGTTTTAAAACAAGTAAATTATGCAGAGTCGAGGTTAAAGAAAATGATTCCCACTCAGTCATGGTTTCACAAAGTGTTTCTGCTAATTAAGGGTTTGAAAAAAGTATTTCTGCTGACTCACCATTTTGTAACTGTACTGATGCTGTTATTGTTTGAAATAAACTGTCGTACCTAAATATTTTTGTGGCGTCATAGTTAGAAAACAGCGTTTCTGCTGATTCATCATTTTTTGCAGAGTCATGATTATGTTTTTAAACCTATCTGTTCAGTCACAGTATTTCTGCTGGATCATGGTTTGAAAACAGTATTTCTGCTGAGTCATTGTTCCAAAACAGTAGTCTTTTCAGTGATAGTTTTAAATGGTATAATTCTGATAAGTCACGATTTGTAATTATTGATGCTGAGTCATGCTTTAAAAATAGCCTTTATACTTAAGTATTTTTTGCTGAGTTAAGGTTTGAAACTGGTAGCTGCATTGCATCATGGTGTAAATACAGTATTTTTGCTGATTCATGATTAAAAAAAAACTTCCTGTTCAGTCATACACAATATTTCTGCTGAGTCACGGTTCCAAAGCCATATTTTTTGCAGTCATAGTTTAAAATGGCATTTCTGCTAAGTCATGATTAATATCCATATTGATGCCAAGTCATGGTTAAAAAACTGCCATCGCAACTAAGTATTTTGCTGAGTCATGTTTTAAAAACAATTCCTGTTCAGTCATGGTTTAACACAGTATTTTTGTGGTCATTGTTCCAAAACAGTATATTTGCTGAGTCATACAAAAGAAGCGGCATTTCTGCTGAGTCATGGTTTGGCACACAGAGGGAGGGAAACACCTTGACAGACAGACTCTTAGTTCAGTTCATATTTATTTAAAAACATCGATCCGTCCGTCTCTGATTCCTGGGCTCGTATCTTATCTTACATGATAAATGTGTTATTTTCCACACAAACACCGTCACAAAAGTTACCCTTTAAATGCACGTTCACCTTTTTTTGTCCTTTTGTTTTTGTGCTGTCGTCATTTTTTAATACAATGACTTGTGCTTTGATATCCTGGAGAAAGAGAGAGAGACGCGGCTTTGCTTTAAAGACATCGTTATCGTGATAAGTGAACATTTACACAGCGGGAGCATCAATATAGAAAAAAGAAGATTTACTAATTGAACACACACACACACACACACACACACACATGAACACATTGCAGCCTGCCCGACTCAGCACTCGCGCCCTCTCCTGGTCAGAGGACGTTTTGCGGTTGTTGCTTTGCAACAAATACACTCCCTGCTAACGCAGAGTTTTGGCTAAATATTGCTCGGCTACAAAAAGGAGAAATCGCGTCGCTTTCAGAGTCTCGTGTGCAGAGCAGATCTACTTCTTCTCCTTCAAAAGAAGAAGAAGAAACTGCATAAGGTGCATTCGCTGGAGTAGAGGTGTGTTTGAAAAGCGAATAAATAAAAGCCAAACACTGGATGAGATCAGATCTGCACAGACTGGAATGTTTTTACAGGAGCAGGAGTCCGCCTTATTCCTAGAGCTGCTACTTTTTCGTTATAGGTGCAACTTCCTGTTAAAACACGAGCTCTGACACCTTTTGAACGCCTTTTAATTAGGTTTACGGGTGATTCTCATCAATGAAAGAGGATGACATTAACTGTACGGATAAATGCATTTCTGCTGTGTCATGGTTTTGAAACAAGTGAATCAATGCTGAGTGATGGTTTGAAAACTATTTTTGCAGAGTCAAGGTTTAGGAAAATGATTCCCACTCCGTCATGATTTTACAAATTGTTTCTGCTGGTTTAATGTGTTGAAAAAAGTGTTTCTGTTGAGTCATGATTTGTAACTGTTGAGGACAAGTCATGGTTTAAAAACGCCAGTCACACCTAAATATATTTGTGGAGTCAAAGTTGGAAATTAGCATTTTGTTGCTGTGTCATGGTTAAAAGACAGAATTTCTTGAGTCTTTGCATGAAAACAGTATTTTCTGCTGAGTCATGGTTTAAAAACAACTCTTTAGCTGTGGCTTTACACATTATTTCTGCTGAGTCATGGTTCCAAAAGTATTCTTGCAGAGTCATGTTTTTTGCTAATCCTCTTCAAATATTGTTTTCGCTCACTATTTCTGCTGAGTCATAGTTCCAAAAAAGGGTATTTGTGCGGAGTCCTGTTTTTAAAAAAAATATTATTATTCCTGTTCAGTTATGGTTTTAAACAATATTTCTGCTGAGTCATACTTCCAAAACTGTTTTTCTTTAGCCATAGTTTGAAATCACCATTTGTAACCATATTGATGCCAAGTCATGTTTTAAAAACAGCCATCGTACCTCAGTATTTTTGCTACTTTAGCATTTTTGTAGGTGTTATTTTCTTAGAAAAATGACAAAAAAGGCGACTTATTTTTTAAATCCTGTTGAAAATGATTTCAGATGATTTCATGTTTGTGTTAAAATGATTGTTTCCAGGGAAAAAGTAGATTAAATACACGACTTTAGGTAAGGCAAATGGTGCTTTGCTGCCCTCTGCTGTTCACTAGATAATAATCATTTACATTCATAATAAATACATCTTTTCATTGCGTATTAATCTCCACAGGAAGTTGCCCCCATAATTACGTCTACAGCAGCTCTTGAAGAACTAATAAATGTCAACAGGTGCAAAAAAGGCATTTTTTTTTTCATTCAATTCAATGTTGAGAGTGAATCTGAAAAAAAGAAAATTACAAAAAAAAGTGATTAAAAGACGGAGAGCGAGAATGTACGAAGAGAAACAGATTAAAAAAGCTAAACGTTTGGATTCGTCCTACGTTGTTAAGTGCAGATAAGGTAAGTAGGTATAGAGGCAGGGTAAATAAGTAGATAGATGTATAATAACATACTGGGTAAATATCCTCTAATGTGATTATTGGGACTCACTTACTGTATGCATATATAAATAATATACATATCTAACGTATAAAGCTATATTACAGTGTACATGTGTTTGCAGAAGAAAGAGAAGTAGAAGAAGAAGAAAACATGCTTTACACTGAAAAAAAGGCAACCACGACATTCAGGACAAAATAATAATAATAAATGTACAGTTTATGAAACAATGGGAACAATAATAATAAATAGTTTCATTCGATCGCACACACACACACACACACACACAGAGCCATTCTAATCATTTCACTCATATAAAAATATGCTTTAGTGCAACCGTACGTAATCCAGAACTTCACATAGAGGCGTTCAAAGGATGGGGGCGGAGTCAAAGTGTGCGTGCGTTTGTTACAAAGCCGTATTTACACAGACCTTCTGAAACAAGGCCACAGAAAAAGGCACACACGTATCCGTCCGAGGCTCTTCTTTCTTTTCTTTTTATTTGTCGTACCATTTCAACCAGCAACACTGATTCTGATTGGACGACGTGTGACGCGCGCTAATCCAGTCCGAGCTTCAGAACCGGCCGTCGCGTTCAAACCGATGAGGATCTCTGAGGATGTGAATATTTGGTTTGACATCAGGTCGTGCTCATCCGTTAGCGTTAGTTAGCGTTAGCGTTAGTTAACCAAACTCAGGTGAGTTAGCGCCCCCTATTGGTGCAGAGAAGAAGCTCCCCGCACTGGCCTGCTTCTATGAATCTGTGATAACCACATTTATTTATTCATCTGAATAATATCCACTGTTATCCAGGAACGTTTATTATTATTATTATAGTCATCGTAAAGATGGAAATCCTGGTTTTAATCACTAATAAAATGGTTCAAAGTGACCAAAAATGGTGGAAAAGGAGGTGAAATGGGATTTAAAAACCACAGAAATTGGTTAAAAGTTGCAAATTAAAGTGGATAAAAACAGACAGAAAAAGTGGTGAAAAGGGCTTAAAGTGTCAATATTGGAAGAATTAGTTTAAACTGGCAAATAATGAGCTCAAATTGTCAAAAATATTTTTGAATTCTTAAAGGCATCTGGCGACGCCCTCCCAGGGTCTTGAAACCCTAAGGTTGAGAACCCTTGCATTAAAGAGATCCTCCACTGTTTTTACAAATGTGGCCTAAAATCTTTGAAATGTCCTTATGAGTAGATCAATATCTAACAAAACACATTATTATGAACCACATTCATTATATTGACCTATAAAAATGTGACTACTGTACAGTTTTAGTATGTTATTATTTTCCGGGTCACAACTGTTTTTATCCTCTTTCTGTAAACAAAAGGGGTTTACATCGACATCTTTAACTTTTCCTGTTTTTTTAGAGCAACTAAAAGCAGCACAAGTTGTTAATGTGACTGAACAATCTACTAAATGATCTAAAAATCTACTAAATGATCTAAAAATCTACTAAATGATCTAAAAATATGTTAAATGATCTAAAAATATGTTAAATGATCTAAAAATCTACTAAATGATCTAAAAATCTGTTAAATGATCTAAAAATCTGTTAAATGATCTAAAAATCTACTAAATGATCTAAAAATCTGTTAAATGATCTAAAAATCAGGCTGAATGTTTGACTCCAATAGAAAACAATGGGATGTTTACAGGCAGTGGGGCCGTGTGACATCATCGGTCACATGATTTCAAGATGGAGGAACACAGGCTCTAAAACTGTAAAATAGTCCTATTTTTAAAAGACAATAAAATGAATATGGTAAATAATATTGTATTTCATTAGACATAGATCTACTAATAAGGACATTTAAAACATTTTATAACAGTGGAGGATCCCTTTAAAAGACGCTCTGATTGGACGCAACCTAGATTGTTGATATTTGTCATGTGACCACATGGTGGTGTTTGATTGGTCAGAGGTTAGAGAATTGCTGTGAGAGCACTTTTATTGCTCCTAATTAGAAAAACTGTTTTTATGATTGTTTTGATCAGTGATGTTGGCTTTGTTTTTCCAACTGATCCAATAAAAACGTGATAAAATAGTTTTTTAAAATAAGGAAACATTTGAGCACGACTGTTAGTTAAAGTTGCTGTTTGTTGACTATCTTTCAGGGGATTTGCTGCCCCCCACTGGACTGGAGTGGAACGTTCCAGGACACGCCCACTATGATTTGAACCAGTTTGAAGCGGTTTGAACGGACAAGTGTCGAATCATTCAGAATAAAGTTCTGAGCGGCGTTAACCTTCATCCCTTCCTATGATTAGAGAAAACGTCCCTCCTCTTCCTCTTCCTCTACGACGCCTCGTCCTGAGGTTTGAACGCCGCCGTTTGGGGCCTGATGTCGTCCAATTGTATGGAGGAGGGGGCGGGGCTAAAGTGCTGATGAGAGTCCGAGGAGGACGGAGAAGGAGCAGCGCCGTCTCTCCCTCCGTCCTCTGAGGCGATGCAGAGGGAGGCGATGGCTCTGGTGCAGGTTTGCAGGTTCTCCTCTTGCTCCACCCCACCTTCCCCTCCCCCTCCCTCTGCCCCTCCTTCTATCTCCCTCTCGTTAAACGCAGACGTCTGATTGGTGCAGGAGTCCTCAGACGTGCTGTTACGTGGCGACAGGCCGGACTGGGTCAGAGGGACGGACTGAACCATCTGGATCCCCCCGATGGGGATCATGGGTAACGGGGCACGCAACTGTAAGAAAAAAAACAAAATCACTTAAAAACAACTCCATCATTCATTTTTATTAACATTATCATTCTTAATAAAACAATAGGTTGATTCAATTCCTAGTATTATTCTCTTTTGAAATAATATTATTACTATTATTTTTATTTTGACTAATAATTATACTTATAATTATTATTATTATTATTATTAATAATAATAATAATAATAATAATAATACAATTATAAGTTATTCCTTTTTAGATATTATTATTAATACAATAATTATAACGATGATGAAATTATAAGCTAATTAAATTATTAGTATTATTATTATTATTATTGTTATTATTATTATTATTAATTATATTAATAAATATTATTATTATTATTATTATTATTATTATTATTATTAATATTAATAATAATAATAATAATAATAATAATAATAATA
This sequence comes from Gouania willdenowi, assembly GCF_900634775.1. Lineage (NCBI taxonomy): Eukaryota > Metazoa > Chordata > Actinopteri > Blenniiformes > Gobiesocidae > Gouania > Gouania willdenowi. The sequence goes on from NW_021144848.1 coordinate 2,786,627, forward strand.
ATAATAATAATAATAACATTATAAGTTGATTAAATTATAAGTAAAATTCTTAAAAATAATAATACATTATTATTATTATTATTATTATTATTATTATTATTATTATTATTATTATTATTATTATTATTATTTTAAGCCTAAACATGTGTCTAGGCAAAAATAATGAAAAGAGTATAAAAAATAGTAAACAATAGTGAGATGTTATTATAATAAAATATATAAATGTAATATATGAATAAACAAAGACCTGATGCTGCGAATGGAGAGGAAGGTGACTGAACAGGACTTGATGTGGGAGACTGGACTGGTTGCCACGGTTACCCCTGGGGTCTGGTTCCCATGGCGACCCTGAACCGAGATCCTGAAGGACAGAAAGAAAACGTTGGCCTCAATACGTTTCATGTGTTTTTTAGCTTCATTTTTTATTTTTATTTCAAATTATGATTTTTTCATTACGTAATTTTTTGTTGTTGTTCCTTTTTGTATTGTTTTGTGTTATTTTGTCTGTTTCTATTGTCATTCTGTGTATTTGTGTAGTCATTTCAATTATTTTTTTGTCAATTTGTGGTAATTTCATGCATTTCCTTATTGTTGTGTGTCTTTATTCTTGTTTTGCATGTTTTTTGTTGTTTCGTGTGTTTTTGTTTGTTTTTTTGGTTTGTGCATTTTAATTCCAGTTGTTTGTTTCTGTTGTTGTTTTATGTGTTTCTGTTGTTGTTTCATGTGTTTCTGTTGTTGTTTTATGTGTTTCTGTTGTTGTTTTATGTGTTTCTGTTGTTGTTTTATGTGTTTCTGTTGTTGTTTCATGTGTTTTTGATCTTGTTGTTGTGTGTTTTTATTGTTGTGTGTTTTTGTTGTTGTGTGTTTTTATTGTTGTGTGTTTTTTTGTTGTGTGTTTTTTGGTCCTTTTATCTACGTTTCTAATAATAATAATAAGCCTTATTGTGGTCACTCAGAGAGCTTTACATGTCATTGTTGTCCCACTCCACACTTGGTGGTGGTAAGCTACTATTGTTTATGAGGTGTAAAAAGAAGAGGACGCTTACCGTCTCCATTTCCGCGCTGACTCTGTGTCGTCCCAGAGGTTCGAACTCTCCATGACTCAGCATTCCTGTCTGATGAGTGGAATATTTGAGGATCCGTGAGGAGGAGGAGGAGGAGGAGCTCTGAGGGCTGAGGGTCACAAACATGACATCATCAGTCCCACAGGGCTCAGAAGTGAACAGGAAATGTTTTAAAACAAAGACTTTCTTCTTAGTTTTGGTCTAATCAACTCTGATTAGCTGGTTTGACATTAAGCCCCGCCCTAACCTCCACGCCAGCCGCTGATTGGATGCAATAAGCGCTGATAATGTCAGACTCAAAGATTTGGTTTAATCTTTAATATCTGAAGTAGTTAATCTGATAGATTACAGATTATGATCCAATTTAGCTTAATTTCATTTCTTTTATTTTTGGCTTATTTTTTTCTCATTGTTTGTTGTTTTTTGTGCATTTATAATTTTATTTTGTCTATTGTTATTTTCATTGTGTGTATTTTTTTCATCATTTTGTGTTTTTCTGTTGTCGTTTTAAATTATTTTTTGTGTCAATTTGTGGTCATTTTGGGGTTCTGCTACGAAGCTAGATCACCTCTTATCGCGCTAGCTTCCAGGATTAAATCAGTGTGTGCTGGACTATGAAGCTGGCTATGGTGCTTAATCACCATGGTAACTTAGGCTAAAAGACAAACGTGGTCGGGAAGAGGTTTTGTTCTGGCTAGGATCTTAACGAGTGCTAAAGTCCCGCCTCCTGACCAATCAGGTCTTTTAGAAAACGAGCTGTGAACACGTCACTGTGTGGATCTGACGCTGACAGGAGAGAATATTTAGACATCAATGCAATCCTTTCATTTAGGAAAGATAGAGATTTATATCTGATGAACTGATCTGTAGTCAGCTGATGAAGCCTGTGTCTCCGTATGCGCAAATGTGTGAAATAATTAATTAATTAATTAATTAATTAATTAATTAATTAATTAATTAATTAATATGCTGACATTATCAACAGGAACATAAACAATGTGCTCTCATCCCAGTCTGTGATAAATAGATCTACATGAATAGAAACACGTGTGTGCTGTAATAAAGTTTAACTGCAGAGCTCTGTCTGTTTATCATCCAATAGATTAATATCATAAATAATCTCACACTTTTACAGATAAACAGTATCAGCAGCTTCCTGTCTGAGTTCTATTATTACTGTCTTTTCTGTAACAACAGTGTTGTCTTTGGTCTGAATTATGAATTTTAATTATTCATCATTTTAAACTTCAGCATCCTGGCCTGTTTTTGTTGTCTTTGTTGTTTTGTGCGTCTTTGTTGAAGACTTTTATCATTATTACAGATTATCGTCCAATCAGAGGTGAGCATGCGACCCTGCAAAGTACTGGTTTCCAACCTGTGGTGACGCAGGTGTTGGTGCGGCCCTCGTCGTGGTGAGAGTGGGCGGATCATCCCTCGGTGCCGCCCTCGCGGCGACAGGTCCCGTTTGTAGTCCCGCCCCCCCGGGGACGAGGGGCGGGGCGACAGCAGGGAAAGGGGGCCTCTTCTGGGGGAGACATCCTCTCGGTGCCCGCCCACCGCCCATTCCCGCTTGGAGGACATGTGCCGGGGTGAAAGGTCACGGTGGTGGGAGAGGTACCGCCGGGCCGAGGGGGAGGAGCATGGAGAGACGGGGGAGGGGCATCTTGAGCGGTCCAGCTCTGGCGACGGGACGGTGAGGTCCTCGTCCACGGGCGGGGGGGCGACCCTGCCGCCGGGCTGAGGCGTGATGATGTGGATGCTGGGGACGCTGGTGAGGAAGCCCAGCAGGGGGGACACGGGCGGGGGAGGGCGGCTCGAGACGGGGTGGGAGTGGGAGGCGGCCACGGCGGTGACTGACAAGTACGGCTGAGGGCTGGTGGAGCAGGAGCGCGTCCTCGGGGTGGAGTCGCCGTCGTAGTCGTCCTCGTCATCATCTTCGTCGTCCACGTCGTCGCCGTCTTCCTCGGAGTCGTCGGCGTCTGAAAACTGATGGTCGGCCATGACGCGAGAGGCTTTTTCTGACACACGGTGACCGTCGTCTCCAACGTCTTTAAGAGCAAAAAACAGACACGAGAGTTAGAAATCAGATGAAACATCAGAGAAAAACGAGGAGCGGCGCCTCTCTCTACCTCCATCGTCTGCCTCGCCGTCCTCCACCGATGACGTGGACACGCCCAGCTCCAAACACTTTTTCATATGAGCTTTGGACTTCATGTGTTTGGTCAGGTTTCCTGTAGAAAATATAGAAAATATAGGTTACATCATAGGTTGGGATGGAATAAATAAACACATACAGGAATTTAAAAAATAAATAAATGTAATTAAGTAAAGTTAAAATAAATAAATAAATAAATAAATAAAATGTCAGTGAATAAATTAAAAATGAGAGAAAATACTGCATATATTAAAAAAAAAAAGATTCTTAAATAAATAAAGTTAAAATTAACACACAAATAAATAAAATGTAAGTAAATAAATTATGCAATAAATTATTGAATAAATACACAAATCAAAAATAAAATAAAAGACACGTAAACAAGTAAAGTTTAAATTAAAAATAAAATTAAAAAACATGTAAATGAACAAAGCTTAAATAAATACAGAATAAAATGTAGATGAATAAATGAATGAATGAATAAATAAATATTTGAATAAATAAATGAATAATTAAATAAATAGATGATAAATATTCAGCGCTACCTTTGGTTTTGAAGGCGAAGTTGCAGAACTTGCAGACGTAGGGCCGTACGTCCGTGTGTGTGCGGATGTGTTTCTTTAACATACTGGGCTTTTTGCAGCGGATGCCGCACTCTTCACAGATGTACTTCCCTCGGCCTCGGCCGCGCACGTACACGTAGTCCTCGTTGGATTTAAAGCTGATGGACACAGGCAGAGAGTACACTTTTATCAAACGCAGAATTAAAATGATTAAAATGTAGAGAAGCTTAAATAAACGATACACACACCATGCAAGAAAAATAAAATGTGCAGATATGCACAAAAATACAGGATTATCCAGTTCATTTGATCATTTCATTTGTATGTCCCCTTCAAAATAAAAGCTCAGTATATTTGCTACACTCCACAAAAATAAAACCATGACTTAAGAGTAAAGAACCATAACAACAAACAAATAAATAAATAAGATAATACAGGGTGTTCAACTACATTTGAGCAAAGGGCCGGAACTTTCCCAGCAGTATACAGTAGTCCCTCGTTTATCGCGAGGATTACGTTCTAAAAATTACCCGCAATAGGCGAAATCCACGAAGTCGTCAGCTTTATTTTTTACAATTATTATACATGTTTTAAGGCTGTAAAACCCCTCACCACACACTTTATACACTTTTCTCACACAGGAACATTTCTCTCTTGTTTAAAAACTTCATAGATTTTAAAACATACAACACTTCAGAGTCACACTGCTAGTGATCAGACATTGATGCTGAACGCATTCAGAGTCTTTGTTTACGATGACGTCACGTCAACACGAACAATGGTCTGTTCATCCATTCAACCATGGAGTAGAAGCTGTGTGACCACCTGGAGCTGTATGACACGCCTTTAGAACCAGGACTAGACTAGGAAGGATTAGGCGTGGAGGAGAATCAGCGAGGAGGTAGTAGTAGCAGGTAAAAGTTATCTCTGTAGCACTGAGCTAGCATAGCATTAGCCGCTAATCACACCGGCTTTTTTCACTGGTGGTTTACGTTTGTGAGAGGAGAAAAAGGAGCACAGCTCCTCACTTCAGCAGGCAGTGAAACACACCGTGTTGGATGTGTCGCTGGTGGGTGAACGCAGAATTAGCAATCAGGACGCAGAACACAATGTACGTTCATACGCTGTAAAAAAATGCATCCAAAATTGCATCGTAAAAAAAATCCGCAAAACACCGAGGTGAACCGCAATATAGCGAGGGACTACTGTATATAGTTTATTTTCAAAGTAATTGTATTGGGTTTCCATGGTGGCATATATTCTTCTCAAGGTACATATAACACACACACACACAAACAATTCATTTATTTAATAATTTTGTGTGTGTTATGAGTCTTGTTGATGTTGTTTTGTATATTTTTTATGTAACTTTGTAGTTGTCTTCTGTGTAAGTTTATTGTTCTTTTGTGTGATGTTGTTGTTTTGTGTTTTTGATGTACATTTTGTGTATTTTTGTTGTCTTTTCGTGTAATTCTGTGGTGGAACACACACGTACGCACGCACACACACACACGAATAAATTAAAAATATTTATACAGAAAAATAAGTAATGTTAATAAAATGAAACTGTATATATACATGTACACACAATGATAATAATTAGAGCAAAATAACAAAATTGCATCAGACAAACAAGAAAACAAAGTAAAATCAGTGGAAATACACAGAAATAATGGAATTACAGTGTGTTTCACGTTGGTCAGTACAACACACTAATATCATGTTACACAAAAGTGTCAAATATACATTCATCTAAAACTGACATATTATTGACTAAGGAGAGAAAAAGTCTTATTAAAATTGTCTGAACAACCTCTTATACTGAACCCTTAGTTTCAGGACATTAGATCTTTCTCTTCAGTATATTTTGGTATTATTTGATAATTTTTCTTTTATTTTTACGTCTTTTGGCCTTTGTTAGCGTGACTGTCCCTGTGTTATCTGCCACCAGGGGGCAGTAGAGAACCCACAGAATGTGAAAGTGTATGAGTGTGTGAAAGTGTGCAATGGGACGAACCCGCCCTCGAAGATCTTGATGCGAGTGGGCTCTGCGGTCGTTTGTTTGACGGACACTTCTTTCTCCAACGGTTCCTCTTTGGAACGATCCCACGCCACCACGCCCTTCATCTTCCTCCCTAGGCTCCGCACGTCCACGTCCACCGGCATCAACTCTGGCTTCAACTACAGGACGAGAGGAGAAAAATGTAGCCATCGGTGAGTTTGGGGCAAGAAAAAATGTCCTTCACTGTAAGAATTACAGACACAACATAGGTTGAGTTTGAGATTCTTTCCGGGGGGGGCAAAAGAAAAAACAGAATCAAATGTATAGACCGTCTCAAGATTCACATCAACCACAATGTGTGTAACAAATACAACTAGAATATTTATATTTCCTGCATTAGGTTAGCATTAACTTAACGTTAGCATTATCCTAGCATTAGTAATAACTTAACATTAGCATTAGCCTAGCATTACCATTAGCATAGCATTACCATTATCCTAGCTTTAGCATTAGCTTAGAGTTAGCATTAGGGATGTAACGATTAATCGTAAGGCAGTTAAAAATGGATTCATAGGTATCAAGGTTCACATTGATGTTGTGAAAATTGAATCGCAGTACTTTTTTTAAACAGCAGAGGGCGCTATCCAGAAGTGTTGGCGGCGGGCAAAATCTGCTAATACTTTCTTTCTGGCCGCCTTCTACTCTTAAACGCATTTATAAATGATTCCTTACCCCTTTAGCACTGAAAGAATATCTGTAATATTACGTGAATATCTGTAAAAGTCACATTTTTTTATTAGCTTTGACTGCTAGCATAGCATTTCTTCTTCACTGCTAGATTTCTACATGCCAACCGACCACTGGGTTACCAGCGCCCTCTGCTGGTCCAAACAAATATCTGACGTAAATACAGTGCAGATGTTTTTTTTTTTTTTTTTAAGTCCAATTGTTAAGGCACAAAATACATTTTCAGTTTCACTTTTAAAAAGGAAAAAGAACTATTATGTAGTTTTGTATTGTTTACTATAGAACCAGAATTTAAATTAATAGGCTTCTTCTTCATTTGTATTACTCCTTTATTTATTTCATTCAAGATTTATTTTTAGTTAAATTGCATTGTTTTGAATAGTTTATCAAGGGATTCTTTTGACAATGAAAAATAAAAGGAAAATAGTACAATATTTTCCCCAAAAAAATAAAGGAATATTTTTCAATCGTTACATCCCTAGTTAGCATTAGCCTAGCATTACTCTTAGCCTAGCATTAGCAATAGCTTAGCTTTAGCATTAACCTAGCTTTATCAATAGTTTAGTGTTAGCATTAGCCTACCATTATCACTAATCTAACGTTAGCAATAGCTTAGCAATCACATTACCATTAGCCTAGTGTTAGCATTAGCCTAGCATTGGCATTCACCTAGAATTAGCACTAACCTAGCATTAGCTAAGCATTAACCTAGCTGAACATTAGCAAAAAAGTTGAAAAAAGTGAAAAAATTTGAAAAAGGTTGAACAAATATTCTAGTTTCTATTGATATTGATCACATTTCTATAATGATATGTATTATTGTTTTATTGCCCAGCCATAGTGTATACCCATGTACAATAACAATTTGTGTGGTTTATAAATGACACAAAACATAATAATGAAAATAAGTAGCTTCTCTTTAGTGAAGACTAAAGGTAAGACTAAAGGTAAGACTAAAGGTAAGACTTACCTGCCGCACATCTTTGACTACTGCCGTCACAGCGACAGAGCAACAGCCATTATATGAGTCAAGATTACTGTTAAGGTGCGTTCACACCAAATGCGACTGAAGTGACTGAAGCGACTAGATTACATTCAAATCAATGTTAATGACGCAACCTCAAGTTATCACCCCTCAAGCAACGTGACGCGTGATTTAAGCGACTAGGTCAAGTGCGACCTCGTCGCTCAAAGTTAAAAAATTACACTGTGTGTAGAGCAGATGCTGTAGCACCTCCCTGCTCCCTCCCGCTTCAGTGCAGACGGCTACAGCAGAGGCTGTACAATTTATCGGGCAAAATTAAAGCGGTAAACTTCTTGAAAACCACAGTAACTACTGATCATAACACATTCTGAGTGACATCATCCTTTAATATCTACGTAAGTTGATCATTTAAACCGTAAGAGCGAAGCAAGAAGGAAAAGAAGTGATCAACCCTCTCTCTCTTTCACTCTACCCTGTCACTGGCTCAACACACACACACACACACACACACACACACACACACACACACACACACACACACACACACTGTTCCCTGGTCATCGCGTCACTGAAGCGATGAAGTGACCAAAAAGCACCACTCTGTACAAGCGACTCATCAGGGGCGATTTAAGCGACTGCAGTCGCGTTCGGTGTGAACACACCTTTAGAAATAAAATCCAGCTCTTTTATCTAATCTGCATTAAACAATTTCCGGTGTTTTATTATTTTGTCGAGTGTCATTCAACGGAGCCATATGACGTAGTAATGACGTAGAGCTTTGTTTACATCTTTAACCAATGATATACCAGCTATTTAGCACTCTTATAGCCAATCATGTGTCAGAGCAAAGAGATGTTATTATTAGTGAGGATGCAGGAGGCATCGCTAACTCTTCCTACACCATTTGACAAATAGGCTATCAAAACATTCTGAATGTTCTGAAATTCTGAAATTTCAGCTTTTTCAACTTTCAAGCCCATCATCTCCAGCCATTCTTCAACCGATTTCAACCTTTTTCACCATTTTTCAACTTTTTCCACCTTATTTCTAATTATCAGCTATTGCTAGGTTAATGCTTAGCTATTGCTAGGCTAATGCTAATATTAGGCTAATGCCAATGTTAGGCTAATGCTAATTAGGCTAATGCTATTGCTAGGATAATGCTAATGCTAAGCTAATGCGAAGCTAATACATTGCGACTGGGCCAGCACCTGTATCCTCACTTGCATTTTCTTCAGGAAATGCAAATATTCTCGTTAGTATTATTATAATAATTATGACATTATATTAATAATTTAATTTTTTTGAATGAATTTCTGAAAACTGTAATGAAAACTTTTGACCACTGGGGGAGGGGGCAATTCTCCCCCTGCCCATAGCAAACTCCACATAATAGATACAGTCCATCAAAAATGTCCATGATGAAAAAAACTTTGCAACAAAAATAAAATGTACATCCATGTGGACATTCCTACGGTTTCTACCTGGTCAAAGCGGAGCTTCCAGGCCACCGATGACACCAGTTTCCCGGAGCTTGGTGGTGAGGCAACGGCGATGGTGTAGATGAGGTCGGTGACTTTCCTCTGCTTGGAGCGCAGCAGGGCCAGCGCCGCCTTGGTGCTGAGTTTCAGAGGGTTGGGGTTGTAGGCGCTGACGCTCCAGGCGCCGTACACGGAGGTGTGTGGTGCTGCCTGCCGGCTGCTGGGCTTGGTGTAGTTCAGGAAGCACCAGCTCACTCTGCTGCTGGTGCGGAGGCTCGGGAACTGGAAAAACTGTGTGGAATCCTCCAAGCCCGTGAGCAGCAGTGCCGACCCCGGGCTCTGGTCTGCAGGAAGCCCAACCACCATCCTGCCCGGACCTTTCCCCACAATCGGCTGCTTTGAGTCATCTTCTGCATCATTGGACGAAGACACCATGGACTCTGGACTGGAGTTACGCTCCGGGTGGTCCACGTCCAGCTCCTCCGGGGATTCTCGTCCCCCGGGAACAGGTGAGCGGTCGGTGATGATCTGAAGAGGAGGCGTGAAGCTCTCCACGCGTTGAACATCTTGACGATGAGGGGGGGAGGATCGCACCGGAACCAAAATCTTGCCGACGGTGAGTGTGAATTCTCCAGGAGGCGGAGAGGAGGACATCCTCTCAGCAATGTCTCCCACCTTCTCCAACTCTGAGGCATTTTCCGCTCCGCTCAGTTCCACAGCGCTCATCTCCTTCAGGATCTGACCGTACATCCTTTCGTCCCTCACCCTCTTCTGCTGCTTGGTCGTCATGAACAACTCCAGAGAGCTGGTGGGCGAGAGCATCCGTTTGCTGCCTCCGACTCCTGACCCCGAGGCATCCGTGGTGGAGATGGTGCCGGACGTCAGAGACAGCGGGATCCCGGTGTTCAAGCTGAGGTAACGAAGCGATGCGCCGTCAGTCTGCCCGAGAAGGTGAGAGATTATCCCTCCTGGAGGTGTTTCAGAGACACTTCCAGCGCTGACTGAAGGGGAAAGGTTGGAGAAGTCGATGTGGTCCCCGGCGCTGCCTGGCGAGGCTATCAACTGACTAACACTGGTGTACATGATGCTCCCAAAGGATGGCACATTGGTCTGGAGGCGCACAGGGACCTGCAGGGGAGTCTGGGCAGAGCTCTGGGCTGCGAACAGAGGGCGTGCAGACGAGATGGAGTGAGACGGGGCGTCGTGCTGCAGCTGATCAAACGTTGGTTTGGGTCGGATGTGGAGCTTTTGGAGCTGCTGCTGGGCCTGGGCGGTCTGGAGATGCCTCGGATCCACGTCGGAGCTCCAGAACATGCCAGAGAGAAAAGGCGGGCCGCTTTGGTACTGCTGCGCCACCTCTTTGTTCCTGACTTCATGGAGTGGGTGTTCTCCCTCGGATGATGAGCCCTGAGTCAGCAGACGGTGCTGATTGGACCTGGATCGTGAAAAAGGAGCATTAGGCTGATTTCAGACCGGGACAGTCCTGACTCATTCCATAACATTTCACAAATGTTCCCACGCACTCTGGTCTAAAAATTTTTTTAAATTTTGTCAATTGTTTTGTGATCGTTCAATAGTCACACTGTAAATGTTTAGTTTGATTGGATTGGATATGGACAATTTAGTGGGAGTATGTGTTGATTTTCGCACGTCCTTATTTTTCTTCCATTTTCAACTTCCAACATCTCAAAAATTACAGCACATAGGAAACGTAAATGTGCTATAGTAATACAGCTCCACCTACTCTCTCAGAATATCCAAATAAACTGCTATACATCCTATCTGGTGGACATGCCAGCTCCTCAAAATTGGAAAAAAGTTTTTTGGGGTTTGGGGTCTGAGCATGTCCTAAACTGTCCACATTTTGGAAACTATTCTTTAAAACAATTTCAGATGTTTTGGACATTAATATACTTCCTACCCCACATATTGCCATTTTCGGCAAACCTCCAGACGACCTTCGTACTACAAATATTCAAAACAATGTCATAGCCTTTGCGTTCCTTATTGCTCGTAGAAGAATCCTCTTGTTATGGAAGTCTTCCCAACCACCTTCAGTCAAAGTTTGGTTTCACGACATTCTCTCTTCTTAAACTTGAAAAGATCAAGTTCTCACTTAGAGGCTCATCAAATAGATTCTACTCCCACTGGAGACCATTGCTCTCCTATTTGGATGGGCTCCCAGCTACGGAAGTCTGTTTGTAAGCACCCACTGTGGGCTCATGTGAGCACCCCTTCTCTCTGTGTCGGTCCACTGGCGGCAGATGACCCCCCCAGCACATATTCATTATAAAATATGCCAGCATGGCGGTTCCGCATCAACAACCAGGGAGTGGGCAGCCATCGATATTCATTCTGTACTGTTGTTGACAGCTATTCAGGCAGGTATGAGGATGCGCACATGCATGGTTCATGTGTAGATGTGTAGCTGCACATGTGCACTTAAATATGTGTGGATTTCTTTGTTTTGTTTGGATCAAGTTTTTGTCTTTTTTGTCCAAATTGTTCAATTGTATAAAAAGAAAAGAAATTGTACGCTTTTGTATACAGTTATATCTGTGACTTGCATTTCATAAATAAAATTATAAAAAAAAAAAAAGTATTTTGTTCATATTTCCAGAGTGTGTGAGCCTAGAACCAATGCATATCTGTGACTAATCATTAGTGATGTGAACAGTCTATGTTCATAGCTCTAAGCTGATCACATTACAGGGAGCTGAGACATATGCTAAGTAGTTTACTGAAGACCCAAACATGTTCCAGACCCAAACACACACTGACTTTGTGACTATTTAGAGGAGCTGACATGTCCACCAGATGTATAGCAGATCTGTTTATATATTGTGAGAAAGTAGGTGGAGTTCCTGATATATTGGAAGATTAATATAGAAGAATAAATAAGGACACCCCCCTCCCCCAACTAAATTATCCAAATCTCAAAAAGTATTTACCCGATCAAACTAAAAGTGTACAGTGTGTCTATTGAATAATCACAGAACAAATGTTAAAAATTTCAGAATTTTTTGGGACTGAAGTGTGTGATAGTGCCACCTAAAGGGGCGGAGCTACAGAGCATGTGATAATTTTTCATTAAAAACTGAGCGAGTGACTTGCACTCTATTGCTTTGAATTCATTGAGTCTATTTAAGTATTTTCAATTATTGTTATATAATGGCTTTATTTTGGATTCTAATAAACTTGTTTTTATGTTTAAAAACTACTTTTGGCTTTGAATGAAAATGAAGTTTATAGACAGACTTTTTGATGATCCTAATAGTTGATCCCTACATTTATGAAAAATAAAACATGTGGAGGCCTTCTCCTATACTGTACCTGCTGTACAGAGGTTCATCCTGCAGACTGTCTTCACTGATGCTCTGCTGTAGAACGTGCTGGTGGTACGATCCAAAACCTGAAAATCACACAACATTCATTAGCATCACAAACAAGTGATAAAAATCAAAGTTTTGATGCCAGTTTTCTACTCACCCCCGGAGTTGCTGCCGATTCTTTTAGTCCTGGGCGACACGTCGCTGCCGTGCGAAGGTCCCAAAGGACCGGGCCACGCTCCGTGATCCAGACTCTCCTGTTTGATTGACACCTCGACAGCTTCAGGCTCCTGAGTCACTGCCTCCGGGTAGACGCTCAGCGAAGCCTTTCAAAGTAAAAGCAGCGCCATAAAGGAGTTAGTTTGTCCCAGACTAACATGGAGACTCGTACGTAAGTGTAACCCAGCGGTAACAAACCAACTGTTATTATTTAAGAGAATGTATGCGCTGATGTTTACACCAAGGTACTCAACCTTGGGGTCAGGACCCCAAGGTTGAGTACCTTGGGGTCGCGAGACACTGCTAAGGGGTCGCCAGATGCTTTCAAGAAACAGAATATTTTGACTTTTTCTTGCCATATTTTTTATTTTTTTTTATGCATTTTTGCTACATTACTTCGATTTCTGCATATTTTTCCACTTTCGAGACAGTTTCAGCACTTATAAACCCTTTCCACCACTTTTCCACCAAATGTTTCAGTTTCAGTTTATTTGTTTGTTTCAGTCTAAAAATATTAACACAAAAATCACAATAAACAATATATAACAAGACTGAAACAAGCAGAAACTAAAATGCTTCTAAGTCCAACATAAATTGTAACATTCAAGTTACCTTTTCCAATAATATGCACAAAAGAAATGCAAGCATTCAACAAGTACATTTGAGTTGCATTTTTTTTCTTCGAATAATGCAAACATATATATATATATATATTTATATATATATATATATATATATACTGTTTTTTTTTTTTTTGAGTCACAGATTTTGTCACAACTCCGGCACTTGGCTGCCACTTGGCCTAGTATGCACATCGAGTCGACCTTTAAAATGATGTCGTTGTTCAACCCCTAGTGCTTGTATCACATGATGGCAGATATTTTCAACCCAAATTGTTGAAAAAACTCTAAATTTTTCCCTAAATCCTGCAATTTTCCTTAAAGTTCCTCCAAATCAAATAAAAATTGGCCACATCTGCAAATTTGAAGTGAATTTAAGGTTAAGGTCACTTATTGTTAGGAAATTGTCAGCGTCTTATATACTTTATGTATCATTTATATGTAGAAGTGTGAACTAGGGCACATTATTGTTGAAAATACTCATTTTCCTGCCAAAAATTGGCAGCCTACTTGAGATCAAACTGATTCAAGATTTGGCACCTGAACTAAAAAGAGACACCCCTGTTGGGGTTGCTCTGTTGTATTTTCAAGTAAACACTCAAGAGTTATTTACTCTTCACCCAAAGTAAGATTCCAACGGTTAAAAACTAACCTACCTGTCGAACAAGATACCCGCGCTGCCGCTCCTTCATTGCGGACGCGCTGGGGTAGGGCTCCCCTTGCCGGCAGGGCGACAGACTTCCATAGTCGAAGGACTGGCTGCGCATTTCGGGGAACTCCGTGGCGAGCGTGCACGGTGCCTGTTCGGAAGACGACCTCCTCATCTCCCTCTGCTGGTGGTGACTGGAAAAACCACTGCCGGGGACGGTCAGGAACTCGGACTGCTTCATGTTGGCACCAGAGGACGACGATTCATCCTGTTTGACAAAGAAAAGGGGGTCACTAAACCAAAAAAAAATGCAGAGAATACCAAGAAAGATCTGAGCGTTTTTACCTGTTTAGTCGGTGAGACGGACTTCAGACCTTCGTCTCTGTCGAAGGACATAGAAAGGGATGAAGAGTGGGACAGGTTGCTCTCCTGGCTCGGGCTGCGAGAGAGGCTATTGCAGGTGGACTCGAAGCTGGACTCTCCAGAGGAATGCTCCATGTCTGCCAGACGAAGCCTCTTCTTCTTTGGGGGAAGTTTCTCCGATGGCATCTGGGCGAGGGTGTCGCTCCTCTGGGGCAGCTGGAACTCCTCCACATGCTGCGGCTTCTCCGGTTCCTTGGTCGACAGAGCTTCCACGTCCCTCTCGGGCTTGTCGGGCTCCTCCGTCACCCTGATCTCGGGAACTTGGATGTTTGGTTGTCGGACTAGTTTGTGCTGCATTTGGTAAGATTGTCCTGGTGAGGCTGTGGCTGATGATGAAGAGGCCAGTTCACTGTCGCTGTGCAGCTGATGCTCCATGCTCTCCGTCTTCAGTAGGGCAGATTCAGGACTCAGAGCATCTTCAAAGATCTCCGAGTCAGACTGCTCGGAGTACTGACTGGAAGGAGCTTTGTCTGACGGCTGGTACCCAGGCTGATCGAAGGACTCAGACTTGTCAAAGGAGCTTGGGCGGCTGAGGGAGTTGGTGTGCTGGATGACGGAGATGACGTTCCCCGCTGCCTTCCTGCCCTCAGAGTCCATGAAGAAGGCCATGTCGTCGGAGCACATGCTAGGACAGGTGTCAAAGCTGTCTGATTGGCTGTGCGCGCTATGGAGGGAGCCTTTACCCGTGGGAGTCGCTCTGCAGCCATCAAAACTACCCTGCCTGAACTCATAGTCTCCGACCATGTCCAATGAGCCGCTGCAGCTACTGTCACAGTGCCCGGGACTGTCCTCGTCGTCCCCCACACTCTCTTCTTTCCTCCTCTTCCTGTTCTCAGACGTGCTGACTTTGGTACCATGTGAGCCATAGGCAAAGGATTCTGTGACTCCGAACTTCAAACCATGAGGCGTCGCTAAACTCTTGGCCATGTGCCCGAAAGCTTCCGCTTCTCCCGTGTGGTGTTCAAACGCACTTTGTCTTTTGAGCCTGGGGTGGCCCGGCGGGAGAAACACGTCGTCAGGTGCCGCCATGTTGTCAAAGGAGTGGCTGCGGTTCCCTTGGGGAACGCTGAGGAGAGGAGGGGAAGAAGTTGGCATAGAGTTACTCCTGGGGAGACGCCCAGTCTCTGATGGAGGCTCAAGAAGACCCGTACCGATAGGAGAATGCCCTGTGGGAAACAGCTTGGGATCTCCAGGAATTCTCACATCTCCTCTAAAAGCGATGTGATCTCCTGGCATAGTAGCACCTGATTGCTTTAAGGCGGCCAGACTGGTCGAGTCCACCCCAGCCATGCCCACTGTGATGGACTGCCTTGGGCGAGCGCTGGGTCGGTAGTACCACGTCCGCCCAAACATGATCTCTTCGTACGTTTTTACATTGGTGTTGGGGGGGCTGATGGGCTGCTCCGCGCTCTCCGAGCGGGAGAAGTAGCCAGAGTCTGTGCTGCCTTTGCCGTGAGGGCTGAGGTGGTTCAGGGACTGGGACATGGCAATTTCAGAGTCCTGGCCTTTCTTCTCATTCAGCCTCAGCGCCAACCTCTGTTTGATAGATGGGGCATCGTCCAGCGAATGCGCTCTCCCACCGACCTGCGATGCCAGCATGTGATGGTGCCCCTTCATGTCGTGAAAAGGAGAAAACTCTATCCCAGCGGACGGGACGCCCCCGGCCTTGGGAACGATGAGGATAGGCACTTTGATGGATCCGATGGGCAGCTCCTCAGCCAAGTCGGCATAGGCCGGTTCAGCAGCACCTTTGAACGAAGAGCAGAGACTGAAATTAACAAAACTAAGACAAAATAAAAACAGGTTACCATACAAAATAAATGTTCACCAGTGACATATTCTGTTTCTGTCAAGAAAGGATTGCGAGATGTACATTTAGGCCCTCTCAGGTATTTCGGTGCAAATACAGCAGATAAATATGAAATTAATGACAAATGATGGATCCTCGAGTGTTTAAAACGCACTGTGGGTGATCAGGAGAACCGGCGACAACTTGTTACTGCTCTATTGTTGTATGTTGATAAAGAAGTTTCTTTGTTGGCTTGATTAGCGTTCAGAGCGCAACTTCTGATCGGTTCCAAACAACTTCTGGTGCAGTTCCATGAGGTAACCAGTTGAGGGGCCGTTACTGGAGTAGAGACTTTTCTAGGCAGAGAAACAGAAACCTGAAGAAGACACTCTCATCTATGGGTCAAAGCCAGCGTTGTAAAGTGCTCACAAACTTCTTCCTTCTCCATTTGTTCTTTACCAGCATTCAACAATAGAATAGCAACAAGATGTCGTGCTTTTGGTGGTTTCAAAGCTCTGTTTTGCACCACCGGCGGTTTTCCAGACCACTCACCATTCTGTGTACTCTACGTCATCACCGATACTTCCTGTTTTTAGTCTGCACTGAGCACGGTTGTGTTCACAGGCCTCCTCATCACTCCAGACTTCGATTGGAAACACTCTGAGACCGACCGACAACAATTGCTCTCGTCTTCGCCTGTTTGATCTGCTCTAGACTTTGTTTGCATGTTCACACTGACCAAACAAGGAGGATTATCAAGCAAACGGTCCATTGGTGTGAACGCACCCTTAGTGGCGACCTGTTCAGTTTAAGGCCATGTCTCTTCTACGGTGGAGATACGACCATAAGGGCGCTCAGACCTACCTGTGTTCTTGTCAGTTTCAAAGGAGATCTGTGGGACGGGGAAGTCCTTGTCGGTCAGCATGGTGGAGCCCTCTGCACACTCCTCGTCAGTGTCGGTGCTCTGCTCTCCGTCCGAGTGGACCTCAGGGTCACCAATGGGCGAGGCCTGGTCCCCGTCCGTACTGCGAGCCAGAGCCAGCTCTGAAAAGGGCACCAGTCCAGCTTTGATAGCGTGGGCGTGAGACTTGCGATGCTTGTAAAGGTTACTCTTAGTTTTGAAGGAGAAGCCACAGGGCACACAGGGGTATGGTCTCTCCCCGGTGTGGGAGCGGATGTGCTTCTTCAGGACGCTGGGCTTGGCACACGCTCGTCCACAGAAGTTACAAATGTATCGTCCTGGCTTTTTGGGCTTCTGCTCTTTTTTGCTGTAGCCTTCGTCTCCGCCCTCGGCACCTGACTGGGAATACTGTCCGAAAGAGCTCGGTAAACTGGGAGATTTCTGGCGTGGGAACCTCCCCGTACCGGCTCCGTGTGGGTGTGAGTGGCTGGTGTGTCCCACTGGGTAGAGGTCGTCCGAGGGCAGCTGGCCCACGTACGGCCAGGCGTGCGGCTCAAGGCCGGGCTGCGGTTTGGCTCCTGAGAGGAAGCGTTTGCTCTGGGGATGTTGAGGGTACGGCTGGCCCAGCGGGAAGGAATACCCTCGAGGGAAACCCTGAGCAAACGCTCCTGGTGGGTCGTGAGATATCGGGCCTCCCATGGCGCATACCGCAGACACTCCAGACAGCAGCTTCCCACAATTTCCTGTGATCGCATACTTCTGCTGCGGCGCTGCTCCTCCGGCAGCTCCACACGGTAAACTCTCACGGTTTTTAGCCTCTGGGTCGGCAAACGTGCTCCTCTTGGTGTTTGCGGAGGGCTCGGACGCCCATTTTCTGTGCAGCGGCGTCTTCTCCTTTTCCGGGTCCTTATTGGAGCATTTCAGCCCGGGTTCATGACCTTCCATTGTGGTGACGTTCCTTTGAGCTGGAGGTAAGCGTGGGAGTTGGAAGGGGAACACAGAGAGGAACAATCTAGAGGGTTAGGAGGTCCCAAGGCTAGTAGGCATGATAGGTCAAGCTTTGGGGGGTTCGTCCATCGTCCAGGGAATCGGTTCCTCTTATTGCCACCTCATAGAAAACCGCGACATGGCTGGAGAATCTTTGTTTAATCTGCAAAAAAGAGAAAAACCCAAAGCTGTGAGTGATGATGATGAACAAAGAAGAAAAGCTCAAAGGAATACAGGTCTGAAAATGGATAGATGGATGGAAAAGCTCAAAGGTGTGCCACTAACTTTTCTTTGGGGACGAGTGCTTGCAATTCCTTCACAGGTCATCGAGTGTCTTCACAGAAACAACCTGCAGCGGCAAAACAAAACACACACAGAGAGAGAAAGAGAGGTTACACAATCCCACTCAGGAAGGTTTCCTGAAGTCAGCAGCAACAACGTATCACAAACACACACAAGCGCGGCGCGGCATATATTCATGGATGTGAATGTCATTGATTGCTCACACACAGAAATATCTATGAGTGCTTTTGGCCTTTTCCTCCGATTCTCTGCTCAGTGAGTCACTGATGAAACGCTAACCCACGCTGTTCCTAAAAACACACAAAGGCCTATAAATAGCGGCGTGGAAGTGACGCCAGGAGTGTCATAACGAGCACAGGCGTCCAAACGGGCCGAGTCCAAGTCGGCACCTTTTCCTACTTCTGTGGGCATCACAGTTTGAAATGATTCAATAAAATAGGAGCTCGAGCTCACAGGCGCTCCATCTGCACTGCAAAGCTGCAGCAAACACAGCCCGTGTTTGTGTGTGTCTGTGTGTGTGTGTGTACGTTTCCGTTGCTCAACGCTCGTCGACCGCACACCAACACCTGATGGTGCACAGAGCTGCAGAGCTGCTGAAGTGGCACTTGAGAGCTTCCTATTTCCTCATCTCTGGGTTTAAACGACTTACACGCACACACACACACACACACACACACACACACACACACACACACACACACACACACACACACGCGCATGCTAACACACACACACAGATGCACACATTGTGCCTGCAGCGCAGTGAGCTGAGTGACGTGTGCGTCTGGGGGCCCAGCGTAAGATCTATAAATAACACCTGAGGAAAAACATGCGTTATTCTTAGCAGCAGGGACACAGAAATTGGGCGAGTGTTGGACTTTTTAAAAGTAACTTTCACAGTAACACACACACAAACGCACACAGTATCACAGTCTGATAACATATCTCTATCCTTTCCACGGCGTTCAGAGTGTAGACGTGTGATGAGAGAATAAGAAATCATCTCAGTTTCACAGAGGAAAGAATAATGAGACAATCTTTAACGATGAGACAATTCTAAAGGTCACAAAAAACATCCAATACAGTCATAGATGTATAAAGAATAGATCTGCTCCTGTCCTTTGTCTCTCGTTGTGAGATTACCATTGGAAATGCACAAAATCTAAATAATAAATACAAAATCGCAGTAAAAACTGGTAATGGAAACATCTGAATTAAAAAAAAAAACACTGAAATATTGCTAAAAGGTTTTGACGGTTTCATGAGGCGGTTTTGATCTTGAAATGTGTCGCAAAAGCGCCATGGAAACATTTTCCCGCAAATATACGTCACAGAACGTAACGTACCTCGTCACATGACCACATTACGTGGTACGTGTAGACAGAAGAGGAGACCCAGACATTTCTTAGCGTTACACTTAATAATTATTAGTACCACATTAGACGTGAAACAACAAAGTAATGCAGAGTGTTATACGGAGGTTTGGAGCGTCCGTCTTCCTGAAGAGAAGTCTCGCGGGATGAGATTTCACAGGAGTTACGAGGCTCCAAAACAATGTTCAATGGAAACACGTTCAAATTACACGCAATTATACTTTATCGACATTTTGAAATATTGCGTTTATTTTGTGAAAATCTGTAACGGAAACCCAGCAACAGACGTTTGCAGTTTTTTTATGAACCCGCCAAGTCACCTGATCAGGCAGTAGACGTCCTGTCAGCGTAAGGCTGAGGCCGAGGCTCACCCATCTAACAAGACCATATCAATATGTTTTTCATTTAGAAAACTAAATGTCGGGCAGAAATTCCAAATACATTTGCAAAATAAAAGCATTCAAATATCTCGGGTTGGTTTTTGACCCACAGCTAAAATTAGACAAAATCTGTAAAACAATATAAAGTAACCTAAATTGTTTCAAATTAATCAGACGTTACATTCCAACTCTCTCCTGTACATGCACGCTATGACATATACACTGTAAACCTGAAAGTTCAAAGTAATTAAATAGATTAAGTAGTTTATACTCAAAGTTAAAGAAAAAGTTATACCAATTTAATTTTCTCAAGTTGGTGTAACATTTTCTTACATTTTTAGTTACTTCAACTAATATTTTTTGAGTAAATGGAACTATATTTGTTTATAAGTAATTTAAACACACAACTTAAGTACAACTTCATAGAATTAAGGAATTCAATGCTAAGAATAATACATTCTTGTTATATGTTTATTTTAACATGTAGCCAGTCATCCAACCTATTCAATTCTGGATAAAAATTATGGCAATCAATTGTCTCAATTTTTTTTTAAGTTTTTTACTTATTCGGGTTTACAGTGATATCAAACTGTATTACAGAGAGGGGCGGGGCCAGGCTGCTCCTCTAAGACCATTGGCTCACTTTACAATCAAGCAATAAAAAGTATGGACAAAAAAAACAAACAATCCGCTACCATCACTGCTTTATTCTGGAGAGGAATAAGTTACTTTATCAAAATAACGTTCATACATATCAATAACCTGAACCACTCATTTATTTTTTTCTGTTTTAAAATGTAATCTTGTTTTGTTTGTGAGATATTTGGATATTTAAGGGAAACTATGGACGAGAACTTCATGTTTTAATCTCATAGACGGGGGCGGACTTTTACTCCTGAACAAAAAATGACCAACGCATAAGTCACAATACTGATGACCTGAAATGTTATTAATACATAAATGAATCTACTGGTGCTCCTCGTTTCGTGTGATCAACTTCCATGTGTGTAGACGGCTGCCGTTAGTGGCTATTATTATTATTATTATTATTATATTAATATTATAACATGCAAAAAATATGTTTTTACTGTCCTTAAAAAAGGTGTAATTGTTTTTGCAAAATGTTCAATGGTAGAAGTTCTAACATCTATTGTTCCTCACACCAGTCTCACAGTCAATAGTCAGTCACCAGTTTATCTGGATACTATTAGGACCATAACACCGCAAAACAAAACATAAACATAAACAGCTTTATTTGAGCTAAAACATCCACAGACTGAATGAAAACAGGAGCAGGACCAGAAAACTGCTGAAATAAATCCTAAACAGTCCTAGGAGACCTGGTCCAGGACCAGGGGAGGGAAACCAGGTGTAGTGGACTTCAGTTCTCTCTCTGATTTACCCCAAAATATCCACATATCTCACAAACTTTCTGTATTTCTGTTATTGATTTGAAGTTGTTAAAACAAAATAACCACACCATTTATTTATTATTTTGATTTGGTTTTAAATCGTAACGGTCGGCCTTCATCTAATAAAGTGCCAAGCTGTGGAATCCACGACCAACAGGTTTTAAATTGTTCACCTAGAGGTTTGAGTCTTGGCTGAAAGAAAATCAAAAATGCACCATTTGTGAAAAGCTGTGTGTGAATGTTTTTATAATCATTGTATTGTGGGTTTTATTGTATTTCACTGTAGTGTAGAAAGGCCCAACCAGGGACTAGCATCAGCTACAGTATATACTGCAAAGTGTTGTATCTACTGTATGTTGAACTGCATTGTCCCTGTCAAATAAATAAATAAATAAATAAATAAATAACACTAGGCAAGACCTTTATCCGCAAGGCAAATACGTATTTGCCAATTGAAAATTGGCAAAAATAACAACCTGTATCTGGATTTGTTGACAAGTTTGTTGTTTTTACTAATAAAATTCAAAGTATAAATGCAGGCAAAACAGAAGACTGACCTTGACCTAAAATATGACCTTGAGCATTTTTTTTTTGTGAAGTCATAAACTTTGACCTCTACTGATCTTTTTACTGGTAGGTCGTACATATTTGGTCCAATAATACAAAATATTCCACTTAAGATGAGCTTTTCATAAATGGAAGCATCAAACTTGTATGATAAATATTCATAGATATGGAAAATTTTGGTTTTTGACACTTGACGCGACCTTGACATTTTGGCTCCAAAAAAGGTCGACTGCACATCCTAAACATTGTCCCTATGAGATGACGTACGTGTCATCAGTGCTGCATTAATAGTCTAGGAGGAGTTCTAGGAGAAAAATAATAAATAATAAGAACTCCAACGAGAACAATTTTCAATTCCCAAATACAAATTGATCTGTTCCTGTCCTTTGTTACAGACGTATATAGAATAGATCTGTGAGGAAATTTCATACCAGACATCAGTCTCACGGGTTTGGGGTTAGCTTAGCATGTAGCGGTGCTTGCAGATCAGGGTCAAAGAGTAAAGGGGCGGAGCTATTATGTAAAGCCAGAGGTTTTCGTCTAATGAAACTTTTGAATGGTCTGTGTGTGCAGTGAGTGGGAGAGAGAACAGTCAATGACTTACATAAAGCTACTGACACAACCTGCTTCTAGTGTGTGTGCGTGGGAAGAGGGTGTGTGCTAGTGTGTGTGTGAGTGTGTGTTTGTGTGGGCTGAGGCTAAAGGCCACGACGAGACTTCCAAGCCGTAGGTAGGTTGAAACACAGCGAGAGGTAAATATAGGACATTTATCTGATGGCTCCAGATACACTTACATCATCTCTCACACACACACACACACACACACACACACACACAGAGGTCGGTTCTTACTGCTGTATCGGAAGCTCCAACCATAGTTTTTTGATGTTACGCAATGACAATCGGAAGGTTTTAGAGATGCTGTGCGGTTGTGAGTGTGTGTGTGTGTGTGTGTGTGTGTGTGTTATGAAATGTAGCAGGCGAGAAAATATAGAGCAACAGCAAACAGACAATACATTTACACTTATAGTTGCACAATACACACGGTGCCCCGTGGAGGCAAATTGTAACAGTTCCTACTATACCAGAAACTCTACTTAACGGTACTACCGTGGATTACGATACTACCGGTACCAGATGCCTCTACTCTCCTCCTGGCTTCTCACTGCACAGTCTAAACTCACTGTACGTTACTCACTTAAAAACATACCAACATGGCAACCGAACTCCACAGCTGCTGAATGATTGGCTGTTTGCCTGTTACTGGTGACGTACGGAGATATGATAGGCTGCTTCCGTACGCTGGGTCAGCCCGTCTGTAGCTGATTGGCTGTTTGTGTGTTTCTACCGGCAATAAGGAACTGAAGACAGCTCCGCTTCAACAGAAACTCGCTTCAAAACTAACAACAAACTAAAGTTCTGTCTCTCCTGGACACGTGCACGGCTAGAGTCACAAACACGAGACAACACATGGCAGAAGCACCGGGCCTGAGCGGCGAGTCTGCTGCGGCGTCATCGTCGTCAGTGGCATCAGTAATTTTGCTCAAAAAACCAAACTCCAAAAGTTCCATTTGTAACTATTTTGTCTTTAAACGAGGCAGAGATGGTAAAGCAGTAGGAGATCTACTGTGCAGGCGCTGTCACCAGCTATAGGAGCCAAAGGAGGAAACACTTCTTATTTAATTTAGTTAATACTAATAAACTGGATATTACATAGCACTTTATCATAGACACTCAAAGCACTTTACAGAATTAAGACATTATTCTTTCACTCCACACATGGTGGTGGTAAGCTACTATTGTAGCCACAGCTGCCCTGGGGCAGACTGACAGAGGCGAGGCTGCCATAGTGCACTCACTCACACACTACATTCATACTAGGCAACACAACGACAATGACTTCAATAAAACAGGATTCAAACCCCCAACCCTTGGATGGTTGGACGACCCACGCTACCACTGATCCACGGTCGCCCCAAAACTGCACAAAATGACACAAAATTTACATAAAAAACTCAAAACAACAACAAAATTACACAAAAGGAAAATAAACTTAGACAGAAGATGACTACAAAGTTACACAAAAAGATACAAAACATCAACAATACACAAAAAGACACACACCCACACACATAAACACACACACAAATAAAAAACATTGTGTGTGTCCTCACGAGTGGCTTTAAACCAGACTCCAAACATCACCTTAGCTTCTGTGTGTGTGTGTGTGTGTGTGTGTGTGTGTGTGTGTGTGTGTGTGGTCAGACACTTTATAAACCATTTCAACGTGTTACTAATGATTTCCATTCAGTGATTAAACACAGTTTTCTCAGCACGATGGGAAACGATGTGTTCAGGCTTCAGGACGTTTGGCCTCCGTCTGGCCCCGAACCGCACGTTTTTACCGTTTTACCAGGAAGGACCAGGTCGTTAGTGGGAATCTGCTCCCGTCCACTGGGAAACCATTAGGTTAGTGGTTTTCTACCAGTCAAACATTCCCATTGCATTTATACTCAGAGATTTAATCACTTTGGACTGGTTCCAAATTGTTTTTTTAATGGTTTAACTCTGTTTTCTTAACTGGTTTCATACTGTGTTTGAACTGGTTTCACATTGGTTTCTTAAATGCTTTCACGCTGATATCTCGGCCCACCAACAAATATCCCAAGGCCTTAGATTTGTGTAGACGCACAAAAAAGACTCCAAAAAACATACAGAATTATTACAAAACTTGACAAAACGACAACAAAAATACACAAAATGTACATTAAAAAAAAAAACATAAAACATCAACAAAAATACATAAATGTAGAACAAAAATACGCAAATTTTACACCAAAAACACAAAACGACAACAAATTACACTTAAGGACAATTAAAATACACAAAACTTACAACAAAAACACAAAACAACAACAAAAATACACAAAAGTTACAACAAATACACAAAACGACAACAAAAATACATAAAATGTACATGAAAAACACAAAACGACAACAAAATTACACAAAAGGACAACAACAAGGAAAATAAATGGACAACGAAAAATACATAAAAAACATAAAACGACAACAAAATTACATAAATGTAGAAGAAAAACACACAAAATTTACACAAAAATACAAAACGACAACAAATTACACTAAAGGACAATTAAAATACACAAAATTTACGCCAAAAACACAAAACAACAACAAAAATACACAAAATTTACAACAAATACATAAAACGACAACAAAAATACACAAAATGTACATAAAAAAAAACAACATAAAACATCAACAAAAATACATAAATGTAGAACAAAAATACGCAAATTTTACACCAAAAACACAAAACGACAACAAATTACACTTAAGGACAATTAAAATACACAAAACTTACAACAAAAACACAAAACAACAACAAAAATACACAAAAGTTACAACAAATACACAAAACGACAACAAAAATACATAAAATGTACATGAAAAACACAAAACGACAACAAAATTACACAAAAGGACAACAACAAGGAAAATAAATGGACAACGAAAAATACATAAAAAACATAAAACGACAACAAAATTACATAAATGTAGAAGAAAAACACACAAAATTTACACAAAAATACAAAACGACAACAAATTACACTAAAGGACAATTAAAATACACAAAATTTACGCCAAAAACACAAAACAACAACAAAAATACACAAAATTTACAACAAATACATAAAACGACAACAAAAATACACAAAACGTACATAAAAACACAAAACGACAACAAAATTACACTGAAGGACAATAAAAATACACAAAATGTATAAGAAAAACGACAACAAAATTATATAAAAGTAGAACAAAAATACACAAATTTTTGTAAGTGAATTTTTATTTATAAAGTGCTTTTCTCAGATAAAAATCACTAAGTGCTGTACAGAACAAAGAGAAATGAAAACAACAGGACCAACATCATAAAAAATAATAAAAGTTAAAAAAGAAAAGCGAAGTCTTCAACACAGTCGTACTGGGGCCACAGCCTGGTTAGGGTGAACCCTACAGCCCTGTAGGGGCACAACAGGTCCGTACTGACCATGCAACGCTCAGAAAGTCAGGACTAACATTTATTTATGTATTTATCTATTTATCTATGCAAAATCTGACCAGAAGCCAATGAAGACGAGATAGAATGGGGGTCATGTGGGCCGTTCTGGGGGCACAGGTCAAAAGTCTGGCAGCAGCATTTGTACGACTTACATCAAAAACACAAAACAAAAATACAACAAATGTACACCAAAAACATAAACAGACAACAAAGATTTTACATAAGAAACACAAATCAACAACTAAATTACACAAAGTATACACCAAAAACACAAATATACAAAATAATATACATAATGACAAAATATTTCACAAAAGGACAATAAACTGAGACAGAAGAAGACTTGATAAAACACAGCCCTAAAAAATACGCAAAAGGATGACAACCTTACACAAAAAACACTAAATATACACAAAAAACACTAAATAGGCAAAAAAACACAAAATATACACCAAAAACACACAAACTATATGGAAAAAACACAAAAGAACAATAAAATTAAGTAAAAATAAAGGTCAACAAAAATACACAAATTGACTACAATTATACCAATATACTGTATATATATACTGTATATATATATATATATATATATATATTCAAAACTACAACAAAAATACAATAACTCCGTTAGTTTCTGTGTTAATGCTCTGATTAATTTTTATTCTAAATGTTGACATGAATGTTGATCATGTGACCCTCATGTCAGTTACAGTCGCATGTTTGTGGCTCCGCCCATTTTGATTAAGGTCAAACATTTTTGGTGTAAAATGCTGTGAGAAAAATTAGGTGAAAAAAGTCTTCATTCGGTCAGTGTGTTTTCATCAAAATGTCATAAACACACACACACACACACACACACACGCACACACACGCACACACACACACGCACACACACAATGACGCAGGTTTCTCTGTTCCATGTTTGAGGCTCCGTCTCCTGTAGAGTGGTTCCATTGGCTGTTTGACCAACGTGTTTCCATTTAACAGGAGAGAGAGAGAGAGAGAGAGAGAGAGAGAGAGAGAGAGAGAGAGAGAGAGAGAGAGAGAGGGATGGATGGAGAAAGAGGGAGAGGAGGAGGTGAAGAGGTGAGGAAGGGGAAAAACAGGCGTCCTGTTGGTGTAAATTGTGCCAGTGGAAAAGAGAAGGCACTCATATTTTCCACAGGCTTGAAACTATTACTGTGTGTGTGTGTGTGTGTGTGTGTGTGTGTGTGTGTAGCTTCATTACATTTTCCACAACAGTTAGCAGAATGCAGCAGGAAGCCCTGTGAACAGATGAAAGGCCAGTGGCATTAAACGTTGTGGACGGACGCGATGCGTTCAGGGACCGTCTGATAGTTAACGACTCACACCAATGAGCCTCTGAAACCCCTAAAGTTCCACATTTTGCAGCTTCATCACTGCGGAGAACTTTAAACTGTCACTGCCACCATCACCTGCTGTGACATCACTTCCTGTCACATGTGTGGAGGACAGATTGGGCCGTAGTATATAGTCATCTTAATTATGTAAATCATTGTTTTAATCAGAAATAAAATGCGTTAAAAGTGACCAAAAATGGTGAAAACTTAAAAGTTTGGTTTTTTTAAATCTTGTTTCAGGGTGGAATTATCGGCTGTATCTGGCAACGCAGACGACAACAGGTGAACCTGTTTGTGATAAACGCAGACATGGCAACATCTGAGGGTCACATGATCAACATTCATGTCAACATTAGAATAATGACCAATCAGAGCATTAATACAGGAAATAACATAGGGTTGGTGTGAGTTTTAGTTTTGTCAATTTGTCTATTTTTGTTGACATTTAATGTGTTTTTGTGGCATTTTGTGTGTTTGTGAAGTCAGTTTATGTATTTTGTTTTAATTTTTTGTATTTTTGGAGAAATTTTGTGCAATATTTTGTTTTTTTGTTTTGTTTTTTGTTTGTCCTTCAGTGTAATTAACTAACTACGTTTGTGTAATTGTCTGTTTTTTGGTGTATTTTTGTGGCATTTTTAAATTCAATTTGTGTATTTTGTTTTTATTTTTGAAGAAAATGTGTGTAGTCTTTGTTTTCAGTGTTCTGTGTTTATGTATTTTAGGAGATACTTAGTGTAGTTCTTTAGTGTGTTTTCAAAGTGTTTTTGTGTAGTTTTCAATTTTTTTCCATTTATTTGTGTGTTTTTTTGGTCATTTTGTGTTTTTCTGTTTTTTAATGTGTTTTGTGGTCAATTTGTCTATTTTTTTGTTTTGTTTTAACGGCATTTTGTCACGTTTTTGAATGTGTTTGATGTCTTTGTTTTTTTGTATTTTCAGAGACAATTTGTGTGTTTTTCTTTTGTTTGTTTTTTGTCCTTCGGTGTTTTCAAAGTATGTTTGTGTCTTTGTTGCCATTGGATGTATTTTTCTGGGTTAGGGGTTTTTTTGGAGTCAATTTGTTTATTTCCATTTTGTTTTTGTATTTTTACAAATTTTAGTTTTCAATTTCTTTCCATTTTGCTGTGTTGTGTGATTTTGGAGTCGTTTTGGGGCACGCAGAATGCTGAGTCGGCTCTACAGGTGTATGAGGCGTTTGCAAACGTGGGAACGTCTTATGAACGTCGCGGCGTTTCCTAAAAGTGAACCAAAGTTTCCTCTTTGTTATTTATTGTTCCAACTCTTCCTCTTCCTCATTAACGGAAACGCTGAGTCGGCATTCCTCCCTGGTTCTCCTGCAGGGCGTCTTTCACTACGTTGCATCACAACGTGCACACAGGACTCCCACGCTACACACGCTACACACACTACACACACACACACACACGCACACACACACACACACTCTTTCACTCAAGAGACTTTCGTCCCAATACAACCAGTGTACACAAACGCACAAAAAGATTACAAAAAACATACAAAGTTATTTAAAAAACCCACAAAAGGACAACAAAAACACACATAAGTTGCATCAAACACAAAACAACAACAAAATTACACACAAGGACAACAAAATAACACAAAGGAACAATAAAAGTACAAAAAACATACACCAAAAATACACAAAATTTACAACAAAAATACAACAATAAAATTACACAAAAGAACAAAAAAAAAAAAAAAAAAAATTACATCAAAAATAAAAAATGACAACACAACAGAGATGGGGACTCGAGTCGCACTAAGTCGCACACACAGACACTTCAGACTCGACTCATGCTGCGTTCACACCGGATGCGTCACAAAATGTCCGTACGTCCAGATTACAGACAAAGTCAATGGATAGATGCGTCTCAGAGACAAAATCTGTCCTGTGCGGCGGTGCGGTCTGATCCGCACGTCAAGTGCGTTGGCCGTGCGAGTGCGCTCCCGATTTTACGCATAATCGCATATTCGCAAGAGTTGAAAATATTGAACTTGTGCGACTGTTTCGAATGTCAAAAGCCAATCAGAGTCTTTGTTTACGACGATGTCCTGTCAACACAGACAATGGTCTGTTCAACCATTCAACCATGGAGTAGAAGCTGTGTGACCACCTGGAGCTGTAGGACACGCCCTTTATAACCAGGACTAGGAGGGATTAGGTGTGGAGGAGAATCAGCGAGGTGGTGGTAGTAGCAGGTAAACGTTCTCTCTGTAGCACTGAGCTAGGATAGCATTAGCCGCTAATCACACTTTTTTCACTGGTGGTTTATGTTTATGAGAGGAGAAAAAGGAGCTTCAACAGGCAGTGAAACTCACCGTGTTGGATGTGTTGCTGGTGGGCGGGGCTTCGCTTCAGAAGTGCATATGAAGCGAACAGTGACATTTTTTGATCCTGCGGACCCTGCGGTACGTTTCGTACGGCAGATGCGTCCGGTGCAGCATTCAGTGTGAACGCAGCATCAGACTCGTGTTTTGTGACCAATCATTATGTTTGGCGTATTAACGTTTCAAGAGCTTAATGTGATCCCCTCCTTTTTTCATGGTAACCATGGTTACAGCATAATACGCATCGGCGCGTGCCTCGCGACTCACGCCTATTAACTCGACTGACGACCGTGGCGCCCGGCGGCACACCTGCAGCTGCTGCTGTACCGTTTCTCATCACATTTGGTTACAACACTGGACGGTACCAACACTGCAGTCTGCAGCACACCAATCAAAGATGCTGGATCCACCACATGACTTTTTATCAGGCACAGCAAAACTCACAGGGATAGCATTGGCTATGTAACGTTCAGCTAGCTTACTACTAGCTCTGTAACTGATAGATGGTGAATGTTAGTTTGTGTGTCACACTTGTTTGCGTTGAGTGGCGTTGACATGACGTAAGAAAAATAAAAAAAGATCAGGTAACGTTAATCACATCATCTACGGTACGTTCCGCTGCCCTCATCTACGTTAACCGTAGAAAAATACATAATACTGTAGTTACACTGTCTGCTTACAGGCAGGTTACACGTTAATTGTTGAACATGTAACATTAATGTCTAGGTTACCATTACACTCAGTTTGAGTCAGAGGATAGAGAGGTCTGCAACCTGCGGCTCTGGAGCCTCATTAGGCTCTTTGACTCTTTTGCAATGGCTCCCTGTAGCTTTAAAAACATGTAAATAAACATTTGTTATTTTCTTACAGTGGGTATTAATGATTAATGACATTGACACCAAATAAAATCATGATATAACAATTTGTCAACCTAAAAATAAGTCACGTTGTGCAATGACTCAGCACCTTCCTACTGCAACGTCTACAGACCATCAACTTTCCTGCACCTGTGGCAAACCTTAAGTTTTAAATCAATTCTGGAAGAAAATAGAGATTTTATTTGTGTGGAAGACAAATTAATTCAACTGCCAATGTGCCAGTTAAATATGCATGCTTGGTATGTGGCAAGAAATGAGCAATTAGCATGTGTTGACCGACATTATCGTGTGTTATCAAATTCAAATTATTTTTTGTAGCCCTTCAAATACATGAACTCAAATGGTCCACTGGCCAAATGGCTGCACTAATGAATGTTGAAATGTTACCAGCCACTCGATTGATTACCAGGGATGTCCAGAAGCGTAGGCGGTGGGCGGAATGTCCTGCTACTCTCTTTCTGACCACCATCTACTCTTAAACATGTTCATAAATGATTCCTTACTCCTTCAACACCAAAAAAAATATCTGTAATATTACGTGAATATCTGTAAAAGTCAGGTTTTTCTATTAGCTCTGTCTGTTAGCGCATAGCATCTCTTCTTCACTGCGCAGAATAGCTACATCCCAACCAAACACTGGGTTACCAGCGCCCTCTGCTGGTCCAAACTAATATCTGGCGGCTGCAACTGAAGGAAAACAATTATTCTGTCTAAGCATTTCCCCAATAACATAATAAATCTTAACATTCACAACATTACTGAATTCAACTAAATTATATAAACATTATCTTTAAGAAATATTCAACAAAGAAAAGAGTCGTCGGTAAGAATAATTCACAGACCAAATTTCAATAAAGTAGATTTTGAAGGGGTTTTTAATTCTTCTCTATGGAATGTATTTTTTTAAACATTCATGATCAATATCATCATAAATCATGAATTAAAAGTCCTGCGTTCATGGTACTGGGTTACAAAAATCACAAATGTAAGGGTATATGTGAGATATATTATGAATATGAATGTGCATTGATACAACTGTATTTTATCAAAACCAACTACAAGTAAACCACACATAAATGATGATAATCATGCAGATATGTTCCAGTACCAGACAGTATTCTACAGAGGACTGCGAACAGACCATACTACTGCTATACTATAAGTTGGTACATTTTACACTGGAAAGAGGTAAACTGATAATGATGCTCAATTCTTTGTCATCGTTACCATGGATACCAGATTTCAACTTGTAAATGCATCATTCAACAAAAACTAGGTGAGAAAATACATCATGCTAAGAAAAGTGCTACAAAACAGAAGAAAAGCCACAATTACACTAATATAATGCACCAAAAGCCACCATATAGCATCATTTTTGCTAAATTTTCTGAGGGGGGGCGTGCCCCCCAACGCCCCTAGGTGACGCACGCAGCAGCGGCAACTCACCTCGAGTTTTAGCTTTTTACTTCTGTTCTTAAGCCTACTACTTTTTTGTCTGGACATCTCTGGATTGCCATTGTTATTTATACAGTACCAACCACTTGTATGATTTATTAACATCTGAATGGTAATGGTGGTAATTATGTGTCCAGTAGATGTAGCTATACGATAACTGATTAGTTATTATTGCATATAATAATGTTAGATTTACAAGGTGACTTTGTCACATAGAGAAGTCACAGAGAAACATGCAGTGAAATGTCTCCTGGTTACTCCTAAACTAGCCTTATATATATATATACAATAAATGTGAATAAAATCAAACTAATACAATGTAAATAATGGAATGAAATATAATCTCT